>NW_022681466.1:18849384-19061566 GCF_009764315.1 Trachypithecus francoisi | reverse complement strand
TGTTCCTGTCTTTGTGTTCACATGTATTCAATGTTTGGCTCCCACTCTTATGTGAGAACATGTGGTATTTGGTTTTCTGTTCCTGGGTTAGTTCCCTTGGGATAACGGCCTCCAGCTCTATCTGTGTTGCTGCAAAGGACATCATCTTGTTCTTTTTTCTTTTTTTTTTTTTTCTTCTGTATAGTATTTTATGGTGTATATGTAGCACATTTTATTTATCCAATCTACTTTTGATGCACATTTTAGTTGACTCTATGTCTTTTATGAGTAGTGCTATTATGAGTAGTGCTGCAATGAACGTACACATGCATGTGTCTTTATGGTAGGACAATTTATATTCATTTGGATATATACCCAATAATTGAATTCCTGGGTCAAATATTAATTCTAAGTTCTTTGAGGGATCCCAAAACTGCATTCCACAATGGTTAAACTAATGTACAATTCCACCAACATTGTGTAAGTGTTCCTTTTGCTACAAAACTTTGCCATCATCTTTTATTTTTTGACTTTAATAAGACCCATTCTGATTGTGTCAGCGGGTATCTCATTGTGGTTTTAACTTGCATTTCTCTAATGATCAGTGACGTTGATCATTTGTTCATCTCCTTTTTGGCCATTTGAATGTCTTCTTTTGAAAAGTGTCTGTTCATGTCCTTTGACCACTTTCTAATGAGATGGTTTGGGTTTTGCTTGTAAATTTGTTTAACTTCCTTGCAGATTCTGGATATTAGACCTTTGTTGGATAGATAGCTTGCAAATATTCTCTCCCAGTCTGTAGGTTGTCTGTTTACTCTGTTCATAGTTTCTTTTGCTGTGCAGAAGCCCTTTAGTTTAATTAGGGTTCCATTTGCCATTTTTTTCTCTTTTTGCAATTACTTTTGGTGACTTCATCATAAAATCCTTGCCTGGTCCTATGTTGGGAATGGTATTGCCTAGGTTGTCTTCAGGGTTTTTATAGCCTTAGGTTTTACATGTATGTCTTTGATCCATCTTGAGTTGATTTTTGTATATCATGTAAAGAAGGGGTCCAGTTTCAATCTTCTGCAAATGGCTAGCCAGTTATCTCAGCACCATTTATTAAAGAAGGATTCTTTTCCCCATTGCCTGTTTTCATCAACTTTGCTGAAAACTACATGTTGTAGGTGTGCAACATTATTTCTGGGTTCTGTATTCTGTTCCACTGGTCTATGTGTCTGTTTTTGTACCAGTACCATGTGGTTTTGGTTATTGTAGCCTTGTAATGTAGTTTGAAGTCAGATAATGTGATGTCTTCAGCTTTGTTATTTTTGCTTATGATTGCCTTGGCCATTCAGGCTCTTTTTCGGTTCCATATGAATTGTAAAATGTTTTTTTTTTTCATCATGTTGGAAGGCTGTCATTGGTAGTTTGATAGGAGTAATATTGAATCTGTAAATTGTTTTAGGGAATATGGCCACTTTAACAATATTGATTCTTTCTACCCATGAGCATAAAATGTGTTTCAATTTGTTTTTGTCATCTCTAATTTCTTTGAGCAATGTTTTGCAATTCTTGTTGTAGAGATCTTTCACCTCCCTGGTTGGCTGTATTCCTAGATATTTTGTTGTTTTTTGTGGCTATTCTGAAAAGGATTACATTATTGATTTTGCTTTCAGCTTGGATGTTATTGGTGTATAAGAATGCTACTGATTTTTCTACAATAATTTTGTATCCTGAAACTTTGCCGAAGTTGCTAATCAGATCAAGGAGTTTTGGGTAGAGACTATGAGGTTTTCTGGGTATAAAATCTTATTCACACACAGAGATAGTTTAACTACCGCTCTTCCTATCTAGATACCTTTAATTTCTTTCTCTTGCCATATTTCTCTGGCTAGGACTTCCATTACTATTTTGAATAGGAGTGGTAAGATATGGCATGTTTGTCTTGTTCTGGTTTTTAAGAGGTTGCATCAAAAACTTTTCAGAATGCATCATGTCCTCATCTGAATAGATTAATTCCTTTGTATCACATAAATCAAATTCATATCTGGCCTCCTTCTCCTGAAATTTCATTGAAAGAGCAAAATGGAATTAAGTAATTCCACGTAAAATACAGACCATACATTATGCAACATTTAGACAATTTGACTTCCTGATAAAAATGCTGTCAGGAAAATTAAGTAAGGACA
Organism: Trachypithecus francoisi; assembly: GCF_009764315.1. Classification (NCBI taxonomy): domain Eukaryota; kingdom Metazoa; phylum Chordata; class Mammalia; order Primates; family Cercopithecidae; genus Trachypithecus; species Trachypithecus francoisi. The sequence continues at coordinate 19,059,416 of NW_022681466.1, read as the reverse complement.
CAGTTTGGGATTGAGACACTATGCAACAGGCACATATGACTTTGCATAATCCATAATCTCTGAGCCATCTAATGGATTAAAACAATCTTCTATGTTTTATGAGGCCAAAATTAATCATCTAAAGGAAATAAAGTTTTGTGTTTTCAGGGAAATCAGAAGAATGTAAGAAGGACTAAAAGTAGAAAAATGTGTGCATTCATCGAAGTCATGGTAGGCAGATGGCTGGTGCTGTTGGCCCTGAACTGATGATGCAACCCAAGTATTCACTAATGGAAGGACTGATTTATACTGGCTCTGAGAGAAATAGAAAAGTCTGGGGCCTGAGTTACCTTTGTGGGACCTCCTACCAGCATGGAAGTGCTAGAAATACCTCTGATGACCTAACAATGTAGACTTCCAGGACAGATGCCAACTTCTGAGACTATGTACCTAGAATGCTTTGAAGACTTGGCTAAGAGACAAAATCCATTGACTGTGATTCTTCTTGGGTGACAGGGTAAAGGAGATGAAGACCTAAAACATCCACTTTGGCCAACATCAGTTATGCAAGATGAATAAGTTCTGCAGACCTACTGTACAGTAGTGTGGCTATAGCTAAAAATACTTTATTTTATACCTGAAATGGCAAGTATGTGAGCTAATGAATATGTGAATTAGCTGCACTGTGGTGAATATCTCACTATATCTCACTATATATATATGTGTGTGTGTATATATATATATATACACACACACACATCACTTTGTATACCTTAAATACATACAATTTTTATTCATCAATTATACCTCAATAAAGTTTATAAAAACAAAATCTAGCAGTACATCAAAAAGCTTATCCACCATGATCAAATTGACTTCATCCCTGGGATGTAAGGCTGTTTCAACACATGCAAATCAATAAACATAATCCATCACATAAACACAACCAATGATAAAAACCACATCATTATCTCAATAGATACAGAAAAGGCCTTCATTAAAATTCAACATCCTTCATGTTAAAAACTCTCAATAAACCAGGTATTGATGGAACATATCTCAAAATAATAAGAACTATTTATGACAAACCCATAGCCAATATTATACTGAATGGGCAAAAGCTAGAAGCATTCCCTTTGAAAATGGCACAAGACAAGGATGCCCTCTCTCACCACTCCTATTCAACATCGTATTGGAAGTTCTGGCCAGGGTAATCAGGCAAGAGAAAGAAATAAAGGGCATTTACATAGGAAAAGAGGAAGTCAAACTGTCTTTGTTTGCAGATGACATGATTCTATATTTAGAAAACATCAGCATCTCAGCCTAAAAACTCCTTAAGCTGATAAGCAACTTCAGCAAAGTCTCAGGATACAAAATCAATGTGCAAAAATCACAAGTATTCCTATATACCAACAATAGACAAGCAGAGAGCCAAATCATAAGTGAACTCCCATTCACAATTGCAACAAAGAGAATAAAACACCTAGGAATACAACTTACAAGGGACATGAAGGACCTCTTCAAGGGAAACCACAAACCACTGCTCAAGGAAATAAGAGGGGACACAAACAAATTGAAAAACATCACATGCTCATGGATAGAAAGAATCAGTATCATGAAAATGGCCATACTGCCCAAAGTAATTTATAGATTCAGTGCTATTCCCATCAAGCTATCCTTGACTTTCTTTGCAAAATTTTTTTAAAACTACTTTAAATTTCATATGGAATCAAAAAAGAGCCCATATCACCAAGACAATCCTAAACAAAAGAACAAAGCAGGAGGCATCATGCTACTTGACTTCAAACTATACTACAAGGCAACTGTAACCACAACAGCATGGTACTGGTATCAAAACAGATATATAGACCAATGGAACAGAACTGAGACCTCAGAAATAACACCACACATCTACAACCATCTGATCTTTGACAAACCTGACAAAAACAAGAAATGGGGAAAGGATTCCCTATTTAACAAATGGGGCTGGGAAAACTGGCTAGCCATATGCAGAAAACTGAAACTGGACCCCTTCCTTACACCTTATACAAAATTGACTCAAGATGGATTAAAGACTTAAATGTAAAACCCAAAATCACAAAAGCACTAGAAGAAAAACTAGGCAATACCATTCAGGACATAGGCATGGACAAAGACTTCATGACAAAAATGCCAAAAACAATCGCAACAAAAGCCAAAATTGACAAATGGGATCTAATTAAACTAAATAGCTTCTGCACAGCAAAAGGAACTATCATCAAAAAGGGCACACAGCCTACAGAATGGGAGAGAATTTTTGCAATCTACCCATCTGACAAAGGTCTAATATCCAGAATCTACAAGGAACGTAAACAAGTTTACAAGAAAAACAAACAACCCCATCAAAAAGTGGGCAAAGGATATGAACAGACACTTCTCAAAAGAAGATTTTTATGTGGCCAACAAACATATGAAAAAAAAAACTCATCATCATTGATCATTAGAGAAATGCAAATCAAAACCTCAATGAGATACCATCTCACACCAGTCAGAATGGCGATTATTAAAAAGTCAGGAAACAATAGATGCTGGCGAGGCTGTGGAGAAATAGGAACGCTTTTTACACTGTTGGTGGGATTGTAAATTAGTTCAACCACTGTGTAAGACAGTGTGGCAATTCCTCAAGGATCTACAACCAGAAATACCATTTGACTCAGCAATCCCATTACTGGGTATATACTCAAAGGAATGTAAATGATTCTACTATAAAAGCACATGCACATATATGTTTACTGCAGCAGTATTTACATTAGCAAAGACTTGGAACCAACCCAAATGCCCATCGATGACAGACTGGATAAAGAAAATGTGGCACATATACACCATAGAATCCTATGCAGCCATAAAAATGAGTTCATGTCAACGGGCATGGATACACTCTGAGATATTCTGAGGTTATGGGTTGAATTGTGTCCTCAAGAACTCATATTCAAATAGGGTCATTTAAAATGCAATATGGTAACATAAGGTCATATTGGAATAAATTGTGCCTCTGATTCAATCCGACTGATGTCTGTATAAAAAGGGGAAATTGAGACAGGACGCCTATAGAGGGAAGATGATGTAAGAGACACATGGAGAAGATAGACATCTACAGGTCAAAGAGAGAGACCTGGAACAGATACTTCCCTCACAGCCCTCAGATGAAAACAACATTGCCAACACCTTCATTTTAGCCTTCAGAACTGTGAGAAAATAAATTTCAGCCACTTGATTTGCCATAGTTTTTTGTTTGTTTGTTTGTTTGTTTTGTTTTGTTTTGTTTTGTTTTTTGAGACGGAGTCTCGCGCTGTCACCCAGGCTGGAGTGCTGTGGCCGGATCTCAGCTCACTGCAAGCTCCGCCTCCCGGGTTCACGCCATTCTCCTGCCTCAGCCTCCCGAGTAGCTGGGACTACAGGCGCCGCCACCTCGCCCGGCTAGTTTTTTGTAGTTTTTAGTAGAGACGGGGTTTCACCGTGTTAGTCAGGATGGTCTCGATCTCCTGACCTCGTGATCCGCCCGTCTCGGCCTCCCAAAGTGCTAGGATTACAGGCTTGAGCCACCGCGCCCGGCCTGCCATAGTTTTTAATGGCAGTATAATACTTAAATACATACAGTAAATCTCTTGAGTTTCAGATATATTCTCCCTATACTCTATGGCTTCATGAAAATTATCCCTCATGAAATAGTAACTCCTTTATCTACCTGCTGGTCTGCTAACGTGAAGGATCCAAAATGAAATGACCAGGTTATAATTGCTGCTTTTGATTATGCCAAAAACACAGTGAAGCACATTCTATAATTTTTATTTACACAAAAGTCAAAGAAAGATCCAAAACTGACCTACAGGATTACAACTTGATAGAGTGACGGGCTACCTTTGGAGATGAGTAAAAAGATATAATTTTGATGGAATGGAATTAATTTCTATTTTGTAAACTGGTCATGGGGACTTAGATGTATTTACAATGTAATATTGTATCAAGTTGGAAATTAATAGTTTGCATTCTTCTGAAATGAATGGTATAATTTAAAAAGTTTTAAACTTGGTAGACCTCAGAGAGGAATCAGATATCATCTCAACTCATCTAATTCCCTCATTGAAAACAGAGAGAGACAGAGACAGAGACAGAGAAATGGCAATGATTGTGTCAGTAACCTGGATTAGTGCTAGAGCCACAGCTCGTACTGCTTTGCCTGGACCTAGAGCAGTTATGTCACAGTAATTCCCAGTCCCATAGTCTCATGTTAGTAAGCCCCTCAGTCCCAGGCAAATCAGGATGAATGGTCACCCCAGCACGTAGATTGCTTGATGCTTCGTGAATTCCAGTGAACTCCTCCTCTTTCTACCTGTTTGCTTTGGCTCTGCTCTGCCACATGGAACACATTGTGCCAAACATCCTCTTCCAAGAGGCTTTTGTAGAACTGGAAGAGACAGGTAAAGTCGGTCTCACATAGAGAGATGCCTGTTAGCCTTGAATCAAACTTTGGTGGGTAAACAGTCTTGGTCCCAAGCATGGATTCAATTCACCACTGTGAATATATCAACATCATGCTTCTCCCCACAGACACTTCCCAGTCTACATACAGCCAAAGGATGAGACTGGGCAGAAAGAACTTCCTGAGCCTCCCCAGTCACCAGGAACTATCACATGACCAGATGATGGTCAGAGCAGGAACCAAGCTGATGATGAGACTGCCTTCCTTTTATCTGAAACAAAGTTTCTATGAGTAATTCACAATTAAGAAACAGATTAAACACTTACTTTCCAAAGATTCATAACATTTAGGAAATGACTTCCTCTTTGACAATGCCAAACTGACTATGGAAAACAATTGTAAACAGCAACAAAGAAAAATCCTGCAGATTGGTGGAAACTTTGGAGGACAGATGTATAAAAGGTCCAGATTGCAAGGGATCATCAGATTCTGGGAAACTCACCTCTGAACAGAAGCCCACCCTCCACCCCTGACACCATGACCAACTGTTGCTCCCCTTGCTGTCAGCCTACGTGCTGCAGGACCACCTGCTGCAGGACCACCTGCTGGAAGCCCACCTGTGTGACCACCTGCAGCAGCACACCCTGCTGTCAGCCCTTCTGCTGTGTGTCCAGCTGTTGCCAGCCTTGCTGCTGCCCAACTTGTTGTCAAAACACCTGCTGCCAGCCCACCTGTGTGACCAGCTGCTGCCAGCCTTCCTGCTGCAGCACACCCTGCTGCCAGCCCACCTGCTGTGGGTCCAGCTACTGTGGCCAAACCAGCTGTGGGTCCAGCTGTGGCCAGACCAGCTCCTGTGCACCTGTCTACTGCAGAAGAACCTGCTACCACCCCACATGTGTCTGCCTGCCTGGTTGCCTAAACCAGAGCTGTGGCTCCAGCTGCTGCCAGCCCTGCTGCCGCCCAGCCTGCTGTGAGACCACCTGCTGCAGGACCACTTGCTTCCAGCCCACCTGTGTGAGCAGTTGCTGCCAGCCTTCTTGCTGCTGATCAGTTCCACAGAGGACCATCATCCCCATACAATAACCCTCTGGCAACAGATTTATCTTTTGGAGGACAAATTTACTTTCAAACTTCGATGACAACCAACAAAGTGAACTTAGGGTGAACTTTGCTCACCCTAATTTTTGTGACTTCTCTGCATGTTTAACATTTTGTGAATCAGCTTAAGCGAGGGTAGAGTACTTCATCCTGATTCTCTTTTCCTTTACACCTTGTGGATCATGTGCCACCTTCATGTATTTTCAATTTGGAGTCATGGTCTCAACTTGACTCTAAAGTCAAGAGCTTCATTCTGTTTCTCTAAGAAACTTAGGTTTTGCAACTGATCAATAGTCTTCACAGTCATGTTTTCATTTTCAATGTCCTCCCCATGGTTTTTGTATCCTTATTCCTTTCATGATCATTTTGGGTTATCTCCCTAGAAACAGGGACTCTTACCTTTATGTTTTTTAATAAACTCAAAACTATCCTGCATCTCACATGTTTTTTTTTTTTAATTTTACAGCATTCCTGATATGGGATTTACACACATATTGCATACCATACATGTTACCTAATTTGATTCTGAAAACAGACAGTCATGTTTTATTACCTCCACTTTCCAGCTGAGAAAATTTTAATGTGTGATGTTATTTAGCTACAAATGGACAGACTCAGATTCAAGGTTGGGTCTTCTCTTCCTGTCCAAGAGCACTTACATGTAACTCTCATTAAAATACAAATTACACTGGGACTCAGCATTAGCAAGACATGCACTTAAGGTGACTTAACAATGGAAGAATAATCTCCTGTATTTGCAGGTAATGTTTCCACTCTTATATGGCCTCCTTCTTCTTCTCCTGAATACATATTGACAAAACAAAAGGAACTTAAGTTATTCCTTATAAAATACAGATGCCATCTTTTGAGACTGTATATCTGGAATGCTCTGAAGATTCCAGAAAGAGAGAAAAGCCACTGATTGGGATAGTCACTGGGTGATGGGGTAAAGGAGACGAAGAACTAGCACATTTTCATGACCAACATCAGTTATATAAGATGAGTAAGTTCTGCAGATCTGGTGCACTCTAATGTGGATATAGTTTAAAATACTTTATTGTATACCTGAAATTTGCTGAGAAAGTGGATCTTAAGTGTTCACACCACAAAAATAAAAAGGAAATGGTAACTATGTGAGCTAATAAATATATGATTATTTCACAATGAATATATATATCAAAACATAACCTTTTATACCTTAAATATACACAATTTTTATTTGTTAATTATACCTCAATAAAGCTAGTAAAGAAAGAATTTAGTTGATCTAGTTATTATAAATACATCCTTATATTCAATATTAAAATTATTTTTTAAGTTTTCTGAACAAAAGAACTAATATGTTCCAGGTTGCCTACTACTTGATAGGTAGTGACTAAATGCTTTATGTTCACTAATATTTATTCTCTAGGAAATGTTCAAAGTAGGTATTAGTGTCACCATTGTAGAGATGAAGGAATTGAGACTGAGAGAGTTAATGTAATGTCATAGTGTGGTTTCTCCCAGAACAGATAGTGAGAAAAATATTCCAGTGAAAGTATTTTATTGGGAAGTGCAGATCACACCATTAGAGATCAGGGAAGTGATACAGAAAAGGGTACACCATTGAGCCAGTAAGTATCACAGTGACCAACTAAAGCTTAAACCAAAGGGAAAACTATCAGAAATGATGAAAAACGCATAAATTAGCAATCTCCATCTTCAGGAATATGAGAGCTAGAGTCTTGTAAATCAGCTCTCCAGAATCATTGGTTGAGCTGAGTGATATTCCTCTGTGTGGAATGACACAGGTGATATGGCTTTCTGCAGTTTCAATACAAGAGCCCTTAGGCACAGAGATACAGATTCTAGCAAATGGAAACTGACTCAAGCACACTAAGATCCAAGAAATATGGACAGGATAATGAAAATGTTATCTATGATCTGTCATTCGCTCCACTCAAATCCAATCTTTGCTTCTTAACTGTAATGGACAGCCAGAAATTCTAGGAGAAGGAGGGAGAGGAGGAGAAAGAAGAGAGACAGAAGGGTCTGAGTTGCTAGTTACTATACCATTGTCCACTGTAATTGCTGTCACTCATTTGTGGTTATCACTGGGCATGGACACGCTCTGAGATACTCCAATAGTTGGATTGATTTGCTTCCCCAGAAATTCATAGCCCAATAAGGTCATTGAGAATGTAACTGGTTAAGTAAGGTCACATTGGAATAAATGAGTCCTCTTATTCAATATGACTGGTGTCTGTATGAAGAGGATGGTAGAATGGAAGAGAGGGAAGGTAAGAGGAAAGGAAGGCAGGAAGAAAGAAGGGAAGGAGGATATAAAATAAAGGCCAAATGAAACAAGATACAGTTACTACTGTAGTAAGGAGAAGGGATGAAGGAACATCCAACAGTCTTTGTGGAGACCTCAGAATCATTAACATTGAGTAGAAGGTTCTTAGGCATCCAGGTAAATCACCCTGATCTAGATTTTACAATGAGAAGGACTTGGTAAGCAAAGGTTAGTGATGATAAGCTTGCTGCAAAAGGATCATCTAAAAATTTGTGATAGTAAGGCAAGGAAATGCTTGCTTGGCTGGAACTGCATTCTGCAGAGCAGGAAGATAATTGTCATGTTTACAGGAACATGAATGTGATTTTCCAGCAAAGGGCACTGGAATAGAGGATGGAACTAAGAGTAGGGAAGCGCTTAGAAAAGCCATTCTGATTGCATAGTCACAGATACTCCCAATGAAGAAAAAGTTCAGGGGGTCTAGAGTGAGTACAGAAACTCTCCAAAAGCCCTTAAAAAGATTTTCCTAGGAATGGAACAGACCACCCTGGGTGTATGAATTTCCATTTACTAGACACTTAAGCATTGGATCTGGCAACATATGGCAGGAAGTTTATCAGGATTCCTTCCATGCCTGAGATTCTTTGAGATCCTTAAACACTCTGTCTTGCCCCATCATTATTTGATTAGCTACTTGCTAACAGGTTCTTATTACCTAAACTTCACAAGCATTCACATACATAATGCTTTAAAGAAAGCATACACACTGTCATGATAATTGGCATTCCCTTGGAGATAAAAAAATAAATAAATAAAAAATAGGGACTGTCTCCCCAAAGGCATGCAAGATAGAATTCACAACCTTAATAAATGTATCTGGGTCTGGCCTTTAGCCTTGCAGACTCAGAGACCTGATTGTATTTACATTCTAAGGGTTAAGCCACCTCTTAGAGCAGACTCCTGTTAGCCAAGCCCATAAAGCAAGGATGCCTATTTATTAAATTACAGGAGAATTAAGTAACAGGAACTTCTAAACCACCACATGAGTAAAGAATCAGACAGGAAGTTATATAAAGTAAATGTTGAATGACATTTGACATGTTCATTTCACAACAGTTCTCACCAATGGAACTTGAAAATTCGTAGTCCCTCTCCTGTTGGCAGTTGCTTGGTGGGGCACTGCCAACATTTGCCCCAGCACTTGTCTTAACCCTGACTTTCCGTGGTTCAACAATACCCTAATTTAAGTTTCACATTTTTACATCTTCAATTAGACTTGAATCAATTCCTCAGACTTTGAATATATCCATCTTTTTAAGGTGGCGCTACATAATTTGGTTTTGATCATTTTGAACATAGATTCCAAGTCTTAGATGATATCTGACTGATATCATGCACTGATACCAATGCATTCTCATTCACACCATTGCATGGTGAGCACCCATGATGAAATTCATGTTTGGTTTAGTTCATGTCTACCATCACATCTGTTGACTATTTGTAATATTTCTATTGCATGTCAGGATAGCTTGGGCTTTGTTTCTCTTTCTTATCTCACAAAGTCTTTAAAAAAAGATTACTCTGTGATACAGAATTGTCATCATAATGATAACGAAGAATTGTTGCCAGAGTTAACTCTTATGATTTTGCATGTGTCTTTGTTCATCTGGTTATAATCTAACATCACCAGCTTGTTATGAGTGACACACCACACAGTTCTTCCTTCCCCCCTGCTGTGAGTTATAGTGGTGACTGGACTATAGTTAATTTATTCTTCTTAGAATTTGAATTACCCATAAAAGACAATTCCTAGGTTAGGCCCTCTAGTGCAATGTAATATTGTTATGGAAAGAACAGGGATTAATTTCAGAAAAACCAGCCTGTGTTTCTTCCATTCAAAGTAGGGAAAGCTCAGCTCTTTCATCACTGGAAACCTTCTCCTTAGAACCTCTTCTGACACATGGTTCAGATAACAAAGCTTGGGGTTTTTCTTGTGGATATGCTGGAAACAAGAATGACTGTTATATTCTAAGATCAAAAGCTGGGATAAATTTAATTAAATTGTAGATTTGGAGGTAACTTATGTAGAAAATACAGGAATAAAAAATCAGAAATAAAATTAAAATGATTCCCACTTAAATAAATATAGACATTATTCTAGAATATAAATCAAGAAAGCCTAAATTGGATAGATTGTATAAACTCGCTAAAGAAAGCATGCAAGCCTTATCCATCCTTCAATATCACTGTGTTCCACAGTGGTTGTGGCCTATCCCAGACCAGAAAATCTTCAGATCCTCTTCCTAAACAAAAGCATTCCTTATGCAAGATAAGGATGAGGTAAAAACCAAGCTCTTCAGCCCCAGTCAGATTCCTGCTTGGAATAAAGGTTAAGACTGAAAGGGTCAAATTTCAACAATCTTCTACCCTTTAAGGTTGATTCCTAGCAAAATCAATCCAGTTCTTTCCAAGCATTCCCTTTTAAGTGCCCAATAGTAATAAATATAGCAAAGCATAAGTATACTTGTAGCAGGATGGGCCGCAGACAAAACCTCTCAGACACCAAGTTGTAGAAGGAAGGGCTTTATTTAGCTGGGAGCATCGGCAAGCTACTGTCTCAAAATCAAAATCCGAGCTCCCCGAGTGCACAATTTCTGTCCCTTTTAAGGGCTCACAACAAAAATTAGCCGGGCATAGTGGTGGGAGCCTGTAATCCCATCTACCAGAGAAGCTGAGGCAGGAGAATCACTTGAAACCAGGAGCGGAGGTTGTAGTAAGCCAAGATCAAGCCACCGCACTCCAGCCTGGGTGACAGAGCGAGACTCTCTCTCCAAAAAAAAAAAGATATTAAGTGAGAACCTCACAGACACTCTCAGATAAATCAAAGAGGCTTCTAGGAAACTTAAGGGCGTTGTCCTGAGCTCTTACATCAGGGGTCCAAGTGTTTATCTCTAGATGATTTGTGGGAATAACTTTCGTCTAATAAATTCCAAGAAGATTCACAGGAGAACCGCACATTTTTTCTAAAAATTACATATACAAACAAATTTCCAGCTTGAACAGAGGCATGTCTCACACAGTGGCAGACAAGAGAAGAGAGCTAGTGCAGGGAAACTCCCCTTTTTAAAACCATCAGATCTCGTGAGACTCATTCACTATCACGAGAACAGTGCAGGAAAGACCCATTCCCCTAATTCAATCACTCCCACTGGTTTCCTCCCATGACATATGGGAATTGTGGGAGTTACAGTTCAAGATGAGATTTGGGTGAGGACACAGCCAAACCATGTTGTAAGGTTAGGCTGTAAAGGGACTGTGACCTCCACTTGAATGTTCTCTCTCTTGCTCTCTGTCTCTTTCTCTTTGCTTCCTCTGGGAGAATCCAGATGCTGTGCCATGAGGACAATCAGCCAGAGTATGGAGAAGCCCATGAGGCAAGGAACTGATATCTCTGGCTAACAGTTGGTGCAAACCAGTGGCCTTCCAGTGCCTACATAAATGAGCTTGGCAGTGAATCCTTCCCTAGTTGAGCCATGAGATGACCGCAGCCCCAGCCAACACCTAATGAAAGACTCCAAGTCTAGAGGTATCTAGCTAAGCCACACCTAGTTTTCTAACCCACAGAAACAGTGAGATAATAAACATCTGTTGTTTCAGCCACTAAGTTTTGAGATAACTGTTACGTAGCAATAGATAACTAATATAATGAAACAGGTCCATGTATCAAAATGCACAGTTCTTAAAAGCAATAATGAAATTTAAAAAGTAAAATTACATAATTTTACATCTCATATGTAAATTCTTAAATCTGCAATCCTTCATATTTGATCTTGTTTAAATACTTTATAAATACGAGATGTTGTTTATATTTTTATATAAATTAACAGTGACTGGGAGGATATACAATAAAGTTATGATAGAAGTGATATCCGAGATGAAAAAAGGGAAATGAGGCTGAAGAAGGGTACAAAGGGGACTTCAACTTTACAAGTCCAATGTTTCATTTCAATTAATTTTTTAAAGATCCAAAGCAGAAGTAAGAACATGCCAATCTGGGAGGCAGGTTCTTGTAATATTTTTCTCAAAATTTTCTTGTGTTTTTAAAATTGTTCCCCTGCCCTGAACATAAGGGTAAAGAAACATTTAGTTACATGTTCAGGCTTGGCAGAACATTGCTTATTAAAGGGGATTCAGATGTTTTATGGACAAACTCTAGCAAACTTAAAAGGAGAGAATAAATGCTATGTCATTTAAACTGTTGCCAAGCATAGTTAAAGACACAAAGCTTCTCAACCCATGTTTCACATCTGACTTGTTTAGAATGCGAAGTTTGCATGTTGGCAGATGGCCAGTAAACACATTCACCTATAAGACTGAGAAATCTGTCACTGGAACAACAAAAACTGTGAGATAGACTTAGATGGGTCAGAAAAAAAAAACTATTATAAAATGAAATTGGAAGTTTCAGGTGTCTTGAGAATCCTGGTATCAATAAACAAATTATTAAAGTTAATATAACTCCTTAAACAATGTCTGCATCTTCTTGTAAGAAACATTGTTGAAAAGTCTGTGCAACATGAGATGAGGTACCTCTGCTTCCCAGAGCCATATCCTTCCTCTAGCATGATGGAAATCTCCATGGAAGATGTGGGAGAGAGAATTTGAACAGGGTGTCCATCAAAATGTCATTTCTGGAAGACATTCTGTCTATGGTAATTCCTTTCTGCTCTCAAGTTCCCTCTCTCTCCTTCCTTTTTAAAAAAATATTCTTTTGGGACCTCAGTTGTAAATAATTGAATTATTATCATCTGTGATTTTGGCATAGTCTCTCTCTTATTTATTTTTTTATGTACTTATATATCAGTTAATTTACTTCTTCTTCTCCCTTTACTCCCTTCTTTTCCTATAGGCCTCTATGCTATTCTGTCTAACGTATATTCAATGCATATTAAATTTATTTAATTCATTTGTATATATCCTTATAAAGTATTTATTGTTTAGTACACATGTACTTTATATAAATAGCATTCTGGTTTGTCCTTAAGCAGAACTTTTAGAAATCCATCTATGCAACACTGTGTATATGTAATCTACTGTTACTAATTCCTGCACAATACTCCATGAAGAGAATCACCAAGTTGCCTATCCACTTTCACAGTGGTGGACACCAACTTTCCTTTGATGTTTTTGCCACCACAGTGATGCTACAGTGAACATCCGTATGTACACCCCTCTATGGACCTGTGTGAGAATGTTCTGGAAATACACACTCAGGGGCAGGATTGCTGGATCATGCAGCATCACTTATATAATTTACATAAATAGTTTCAGATTGTTCTTTAAAGTAACCAAATAAGCCAACAATCCCATTAGCAATGCAAATTGCTAATGTAAATTTCCACTGCCACCAACACTTGGCATTATATAGCACATGAGTCAGAAAACTATGGCCCATTGATATGGGAGGGGGGCAGGGGGCAGGGGGCAGGGAGTGCTGGGAGAAGAAGACTGGGTCCCTGGCGAGGACTCCACCCCAACTCTGCCCATGGACCTAGGGAACAGGAATTTCTGAATGAATGAGAACAGGCATTTCTGTTTTTGTGTCCAAATGTGGCATTTCCCAAAACCACCCTGGCCCACTGCGCCCTCATCCTGTGCCTAGTGGGAAGAGACACAGGCAGCTGGACATCCAGAGAAACAAACCGGCAGAGGAGCACACCGACAGGCCGCGGCAGACGCCAGCAGGCCGGCAGGCCATGGACTGGGGAAACCGTGGAGAGTTTGTGGGGGCGGGGTGAGGGGAGCCTGACTGAGCAGCCCAACTCCAGGGAAAACCACCGTCCCACTCCATCCCCCTTCTGGCTCCACCATCTGCTGAGAGCTACTTCCACTCAATAAAACCTTGCACTCATCCTCCAAGCCCATGTGTGATCATTCTTCCAGTACACCAAGGCAGGAAACCCTGGGATACAGAAAGCCCTCTGTCCTTGCAATAAGGCAGGGAGTCTAATTGAGCTAACTACCACCACCCACCTATGGAGGGAGGCTAACCTGAAAGAGTACCCTGTACACACATCCACTGGGGCTTCAGCTGTAAACACTCACCCCTAGACGCTGCCGTGGGGTCAGAGCCCCACAGCCTGCCCATCTACACGCTTCCCCTAGAAGTTTGAGCAGCGGGGCACGGAAGAAGCCAGTCATGCCCCCATTGCCATGTCCCCATTGCACGCCCTGCAAGGGGAATAAGGAAACTTTTCCCGTTTCACCATGAGCCAAATAGAACCCCAGCCTGTTTTTACAAAGTTTTATTAGAACCCAGCCACACTCATTTGCTTACATATTGTCTGTAAATGTAATGATACAATGCAATGGTACAATGGCAAAATTCAGTAGTTGCAACAGAGACCATGTGCCCCACAAAGCCTAAATTACATACTCTCTGTCCCTTTACAGAATAAGATTGCTAGGCTCTGATATAGCACACTATTTTTTGCAAATCTAATACCTGTAAAGTAATATGTAATTGTTATTTTAATTTTGAAATCTCTCAGAAATAATACTTTTGAGAATTCTTTCACAGGCTTTCTTAAGGATTCATCTTCTATGAATTTCCATTCATGTCTCAAGAGAGATTTTGCACAGGGTGTCCACAAAAATGTCATTTCTGGGAGACATTCCATCCATGGCAATTCCTTTGTGATACCAAGTTCCCTCTCTCCCCCTCCTCCTTTTTGTTTCTAATTTTCTTTTTGGATCTCAGATGCAAATAATTTAGTCAATCACATTTCTTATTTTATAGCATACTAAAAATTTTTCCTTCCAAATCTCCTTCCCATCGGTTCCAGAGTTGCAAGAGGCTTTAGTCTTAATCAGTTTGAGAATATTTAGAACCTCACAGAACACATCAACAGACTCACAAGATCATGTAAATAAATGAGCCCTCAGAGGTAAAATAAACTAACTTCTTCCTGTTGTGGATTAGGACATTGGTCTTACATAAGGTCATACAGTAAATAAGTGGCCAGGATGCAACTCAATCCTTCTCCTTTGAGCCATGGTCTAGTGCTTTTTCCTCACCGCCAACATAGAGGTCCTCCTCTGAGTTGCATTTGCAAGTAGGTCATAAGGCAAACACCCATACTCTTGTCCCTCAGTGACCAGAGAGATCACACTGTGAAGTTCCTAATTAGAGATAGAACTGTCCCCTGCACCCTTTGATCGGTGCTTTTCTCAGTGGCAAGTTAGTTGAACCCAGCAGGCACCTAGCTAACCTGCAAGTCCTAGTCTCCCTGCAAAGGAATTGCCAACAGGGAAGTATCTTTATGTAATGGTGGTTCTCGTCTACCACATTCCTTTCCACAGGATACACTTTGACTTGAATGCTAAAGGTTAATGCACTGATTTTTTTTTGCTTCTATACAAATAAACTTTCTAACTAGTGATTTAAAGAGAAGGGGTTGGGGGCTGGGTGCGGTGGCTAACGCCTGTAATCCCAACACTTTGGGATTTTTTTTCTCAAAAGAAAAAAAGATAGAGAGAGAGAAGGGGTTGGGGATTGGGTGAGTCCTATATGCCATATAAATAACCAAATAAATAATTTATTTTAATTAGGCCCATAACATTTCATCAAAAACTTCTTCCCTGGGATGGAGTAAAACATCATAAGAAAAACAAAGAAAAGATCACACCAACTAGTGCAAAAGGTATGACTTTGGTATGTTGAGGCACCAGAATAGGAAAAGCTGCAAGTTTCTGGGGAAGTTATCTCTATACAGAGCCCACCCTCCACACCTGACATCATGCCCCTCGCTTCCACTCAGGTCCCAGCTCAGCCTATGCACAGACAGTATGGACCTTGATGTCTCATTATTCCAGGGCTCTTTTGGTTAGTTTTCCTTCATCTATAAGGATTTTTTTAGAATGTCCCACACATACTGGCAAGACCTATTTAACTACTGAGAACCACAAACCACAGTGATTGAGAGGATTGAAACAAGAGATGCTCAGCCAGTGAGCATCAGGTAAGTTTATGAGCAGATCCTAAGGTCCCTCCTCAGGCTGGGGAGAAGTCCCGATCTAGGAGAAAGTCAGGGCACTGGTCATCAAGACATAAGGACAGAAGCCCAATCATTTAAACTGGGACAGGAGTCATCCAAAAGGCAGGGGGGCAGAAGGGGGTGATATCAGCTGGGCCAGTTAGATGGGGAAGGCTAAAATGCTAAAATCAGTCTTTTAGTGCTCTTTACTCAGATTTGGCTAGGCACGTTTTATAGGCAATTATAAATTATGGAGCAAACAAATCAACTTAAGTGCAGCCATATAACTAAATTGAAATGTAGTGTGTGTGTGTGCATGTGTGTCTGAGTGTGTGAGTGCATGTGTATGCATGTATGTATGTGTGTGTGTGTATGGGTAGAAAAGGTACTGAAGGCAATAGCCATACATAGTTAGAAATAAAGGAAAATACCCACCAGAAAACTAGAACAGATCTAGCTACTTGAACTGTTGAAATGATAAGCCCACCTGTATCTAGGGATTCAAGAAGCAGAATTACCAACGCTGACATTAGTCAATTCAACTATGGGTAGAAATTCTCCACCTAGACACTTCCATGTTCAGATGCTAGATTTTGTTCTTATGGCCATCCCCCTCTTTTTTGACCCAGAATCTTCTTTCATGACTGTGACCCTTGTGATTCTGAAACTGGTGATAGAACCACTAATAATCTCTCTACAGCTCCAAAGTATACATCAGGGACAAAAAAAAAATGTGAACTATGAAGATTTGTGTTCTAGTTACTAAATTATTGCCGCTCACCTACAAATACACCCTTCATTGCCTACTCTATGATAATACAGAGGGATCCTACGAATATTTCTCCTTGGCCAGCTGACACAATGTTAAGCTTTGTCAATAGAAAGGACTGGAAAGACAGTGGAGGAAAGAGGTATTCTCTCCCTGGCTTCTGTGTTCTTCACCAGGCACAAGCAGCACATGTGGATTCATGGTGACCAAGTCTTGCAATGCACGTGGCTTTCCATAGAGCAAATTTCCAGCAAGTCCACCAGTGTGGCATCTCAGCAAACCTCAGCACCATCCAGTGAGTCACAGCTGTGTTCTCTCCAACACAGTCTGGACTTCAGCCTGGGGGTGAGGGTGGGGAATTATCTTCCTATCTCAGACCTAGGAGCAGTAACAGATTTTAATATCTGCTATTTCTGTATTTTTTAGTGTTCTCTTTATCTCCCACTAGCCCGTCCCCCTTTATCTCAATCCCCTGTAATTGTTAATAATTCTTTATATTAACCATCCCTGTACAAATTAATATATGGATTTTTCTCCCTCCTGATTAGACTCTGACTGATAAAGAATTGGTACTGGGAATGGTACCAGGAAAAAAAATCTTCCGTAAAGATAGGATTTGGAGATTGATTTGGTCATACCCGTGGGCTTGAGCACAGTGCTAAGATTCTTGCCAGTGGGAAATGAAATGAAAATAATCCATGGCATGGTGTAGCATCATGATTCATCAAGCCGTCACTTGTGATTAATTGTGGCGAGGTACCAATCAAGTCAAGTGTCATGACAGTCAAATGGCCACTTGACCCTCATGGCTGTAATGATGACTGTAAGGACTCAGGTGGTGTATCATTTTGGGTGCTTTTCAGTGCTGGCAGAAAGAAAATCTTGGGCCCAAGTCATTTAACGCTGAGTTCAAGTCATCATCTAGAGTTTCCATGACGACCCTAAAGGAATCACTTATTTCTTATAGCCACAGGGCCAAGATTTCTGAAAATCAAACACAACATTTATTTGTGTGAGAGTCACTCTGAACCTCCCTTACAGTGGAAACAAGTAAACTGACCCTCCACTGTCTTGAGAAGAGTGGCGTGCCCTTATTGAAAATCCTGTGATAACCTCAGCTGGAGTGGCCTTGAAACAGGATGCTTGCTCTCCTTAGAATCCATCACAACCACCACTGTTGTCACGAGATTCATCACTAGAGTCAAATTTCAACGTACTCTAAGTGGACAGGAGCATGCTACAACCCAGGAGAAACTTGCTTACACACCAAAAGACTTGCAAGATTTTACTAATACATATCTGCAGAAACCTACAAGAACATGTACAAAAAATAGACTTTTAAAGGTCTAGACCAAGGAACGAGGAATATAACACTAGATTGACCCAAAT
Source organism: Trachypithecus francoisi (assembly GCF_009764315.1). Lineage (NCBI taxonomy): Eukaryota > Metazoa > Chordata > Mammalia > Primates > Cercopithecidae > Trachypithecus > Trachypithecus francoisi. Next base: position 19,041,411 of record NW_022681466.1, on the reverse strand, counting down.
TTGTTGATGTGATTGCTCTCACTAGAGATTTCAGATTTATCACATTTAACCATGCAACTGTAGGCGGCTAAAATAGCTTGTTTAATGGACTGAAACTTGAACTCAACAGTGATCTACATGTAACGAGGCTGAGATGCCAGAACTTCTCTAGCATGATGTGGAGGAGAGAGACCAAAGGCACAGGGAAAGAGAACATTAGACTGCATTTACCATACACAGTCTGCACCCTACAACTGTGTTCTACATAAAAGCCTAGAAGACACCCCCTTCATTGAGAAATACATCAACAAGAGGAGTCCTTGAACAGCTTTGTGTTAGTTAGCTCTTCACTGTAGGCCAGATGGTAGGGGCTGACCTCCTCAAAATGGACTCCCTGGTATCGGAGGGGAGTAGGGAATCCCAGAGCAGCAGAGAAAAGTTAGCAGTACTTACCCACCCCAAAAGATAAGGTAGGCACATCTACTGGGAAGGACAGGAGGAGCATACCAACCATCAAAGTACCTTGGCCTATAGGGCTCTTTGGCAGTGGCTCATTGATCACAGCATCCCTAAGAAACAAAATGTATAGGTGGCCTATTAGAGCATAACTTGGTCTACTCAACAAACTTAGGGCCTGGTAGCCAAACATTATGACTTGAGTTGTCGCAGTAGAGGGTCATGACCTTTCATGCAATTTTAGATCTAAATTATTTCACAGACACAGAACTCCTTGATTACAGGAGAGGCTGAATCCCCTGGAGGAAAGACCCTGTGCCATTGCTGCAAGAAAACACTGTAAATCTTCCTCTAAGATTTCCCCAAAAGAAAATCAGCCTACCCATTTACGTTTCCTTCAACTAATTGTTCATAAAACTGTCTCTTAAAGTGTCAAAAAAGCAGCAAACAAACTGACAAAAAAATTCTAAAGAGTTTTTAATTTTATTTAAATTGGTGACTAGGTAGATTGATCATTAAAATGAATCTTGGCCGAGCGTGGTGGTTCATGCCTGTAATCACAGCACTTTGGGAGGCCAAGGTGGGCAGATCACCTGAGGTCAGGAGTTTGAGACCAGCCTGATCAACATGGAGAAATCCTGTCTCTACTAAAAAAAAAAAAAAAAAAAAAAAAAAATCGAAAATTAGCTGGCGTGGTGACACATGCCTGTAATCCAAGCTACTCGGGAGGCAGAGGCAGGAGAATTGCTTGAATCTGGGAGGTGGAGGTTGCGGTGAACTGAGATCACGCCATTGCCCTCCAGCCTGGGCAATAAGAGTAAAAACCCCATCTCAAAAAAAAAAAAATTGAATTAACCCTAAGCAATTCTCCATGGTCAATACCTCATGTTTGTTTTCCTCTGTGGCTTTCCAGAACCATTTTTGCTGTTGACTTCCTGTCTACTCACTGTGGGGAAAGTGAGCCCACTCAACTCAAAAGAACTCTTGGTGCTGAAAATTTTGGAAGCCAGTGAACTGTTCGCCCTTACTCTCGTCCAGCTGGAGAATCTATAATCCTAGACACCAGCCACCCTTGCAGACCAATGCAGACCCACTGACTTAGATGACTCAAGCTCATTGTGCTCAAATGTGACCTGAAGGAAATCTACATAGGGTGTGCGTAGGAATGAAAGCACTCCAAGAGTCTTATTTATCATACTTAACCAGTCACATTTTTATTAGCAGCTGGCAGCAAAGGCGTCTTCTGAAAGACCAGGCAGCATCAAGAAAGATAAACAAGAGAGGATTTGCTGAAGTGAAATGAATTGACAATATCAGGAAATGCAAGCAGCAGTGTGGTAGTCCATGGTTGCTGAAAGGTTATTCTTGGTTAAGAAAGATCTCTTTGTGCCTGGACAATTTCCCTGGTCAGCACCTGGAGAGAATGTGGAGGTAGACTCACGGTAAAGTTAGAAAGCAGGCAGCATTTGTACTCGGTGGGAGGCAGGCACCCAGGGATGGCTATGCATTTATAGACAGCGGCAGACCCTCAGAGGAGGTGTGAAGAGTGCTCCATTAACAAAGTGTTGCCTTGCAGAAGCTGGACTCACAGCTGGGTTGGCATGAAGTTGGCAAGCAATTGGAGGCACCACTGGGTGATGTGCCTAAACCAGTCACACAGCAAGCTGATTTGCAGCCATTCTGGTTATAGGAAGTGGGTCCATCACAAGTCGGTTGGCCAGAAATCATAGTGTCACAGGAAGCTGGTTTGCAACAGTCCTTTGTGGAACAAGGGACCTGGCAGTTAGCCACTGGCTGGTAGATGAAGCATGTGGAAGCAGCCGGTTGGCAGTGAAGTGGCTGGCAAAGGGAAGGCACGCAGCAAGTAGTATTGCAAGAACTGAACACACAAGTCGATGGCTGGCAGGAAACAGGCATGTAGAGGGCTGATTGGCAAGGCTTGAAAATGTAGCAGATGGGTTGATAATAAGTTGATTTACAGGGCTGGCCTTCACCACTGACGGGTTGACATGAACTTCCTTGGCACCAAGTTGTTTGGCATGGACTAACTGTACAGACAGTTGGTAGGCAAGAAGTTTCCGGACAGGAGGTCACTTCAGAGCAGGATGGCTGGCAGGATCCAGCATCACAGCAGACTGATTGGCCACAAGCTGCCTGACATGATCCAGACATGCAGACAGGTTCCTGGCAGGAGTTTTGCTGGCAGGGACTGGCATTGCAGCACTTTTCCTGACAACAAGTAGATTCCGAGCAGGATGGCTGACATGAGCTAACCAGACAAGGAGGCTGACCAGTGCCAGACTGATAGCAGGCTGCGTGGGAGCACATAGGTTGGCAAACAAAACCCACACAAGACGTTGCTTGAAGGCAGGTAGGTTGACACGAAGCAGGATCACAGCCACTTGGGGCACCAATGAATGGCTGACAGCTTTCTTGGCATGTGACCAGTTGCCACGTTCTGCTGTGGCAGGAACTAGGCAAACAGAGAGCATGCCGAAAGTCGCTTCTAATTGGGTATGTGGTGATGGCGGGCACAGCTGGAATGGCTGTGGTCTTTCCAGGACAACAGCTGTCTGCCATGGTGCTGGTGCTGACTTTCTGGGAAGTCGCAAGCTCAGTATACCTGCATTTGAAAGACATCCGATACAGAGGGGCTTTTATAGTCCTTCACTAGGGGTGCTGGCACGACATGCAGCATCTTTCCTTGTTATTGTTTTTACTCACTTGCATGCAAACATCTGATTAACAGGCTTCAGGAGCCTGGGAGATGTTGCTCCAGCTTTGAAAATGTGTCTGTTGAGTCGGGAGTTCTGCACTGCATTTGGATTCGTTGACACTGCGCCTGCTCTTGGATGAGCTGTCTCTTTTACAGGTTGCTCCCCAGCCTTACTGAAGCAGGCCTTTCCTGGCACTAACCTTTCATCAGGAGGCCTCTACCAAGCCAGAGCAGCCCTGCTCTTCCTCCAGGAATGCAGCTTTGCGCCATTCAATCAGAAATGAAGCCTTGACCCAGTTTGGGGAGGGGGTGTCAAGAAGGGAAATGGAAAATTACTCCATGGAACCCAGGGACACTTAAGTGCCTCCACCTCTTTTTAAAACCTTCCCATTTAGCATTCCTGAAACTTGTTTACTGTACTATTACTAATAATAACAACAGAAATGGCTTTCATTTATTACATAGTTACTAGACCAAGCCCTTGACTGCATTTTTCATTGGATCCTCACAATGACTTTAGTAAGTATAATTGTTATCACTATGTTAGAAGTGGCAAAAAAAAAAAAAAGTAATAAATAAAGAAGAAACCAGGTTTAAAACGAAGTTAATATTAAAATGTAAAACTTCATTGGCCTTTTTAGGAAGTCTAAAATCTCCCCCAAATTGGTTCCTCTCAATATTTGTTTAGAACAGAAAAGAAAAAACCGGAAGAAGTGGCAAAACTAACTCACAGATTTTAAATCATGTTCCCCAAATTATGCAAACGATAAGGCATAGAAACAAAATTCAAACCTAGCTTTGTCTGACCGCCAGAGCCCTGATCTTAACCACCTATTAGACCCCCTGACTTTGGGGAGGCAGAGAGAGGGCGACACTGATATAGTGGCTGCAGGCTGACACTCCTATGGCAGCAGGCCGGCTCGTGGGCAGGTTGCCCAGGCCCCATCCTGGGGATCCTCCGCCCATTCCAGTGACTGTAATCAGCAACTAGACCACACTGGTGTGAGTACTTACCTCTGCTTATCAATACACTCAAACACAGTCTTTTAATTTTGGAAATTTTAAAAACTGCGAAATATTTCATCAAGAAGGATCAAACCCACCCTAGGGCATCAACAGCATATGAATTCTATACAAATAAAAACACAACAGCCAGAAGTGATAATAATAAAAAAGAAAAATCACTGAAAAGTGGTGTTAATGTTAAACCAATCGCTTCCAAGAGGAATTCATGAGGGACTTTCTTGGCCCTTCTGTTTTTCCTCTGGGCTTGTCCTGGCTCCACATCACCAGCCAGGTCCAGTGTTCTACACCAGCTAACGTCCTGGCCTGGTTCATGCTGGAGGCGCATGACGGAGTGGAAAGATCACGGTGTGGGGAGCCAGATGGGGCTGGCCTTGATTTCTGGGTCTGCCACTAACTCAGTCTGTTGGATGTGTTCGCTAATTACCTAAGTCTTCAAAGTATGGCGATTTCATCGACTGCACTGCCGTGTCTCAGATTCGTTTTTTGTGGGTGTTTGTTTGTTTTGGTTGCTTCACAAATTATTGAAAATACTGGAAATGCTGGAGGGTACTTTGCAAACCCCCAGCCACAAAATGCCTTCTCCTTGGCACCCTCCTCACCCTCATTTTAAAAAGAAGAGAAACGTTTTTGATCAGAACAATGTCTGGAAAACCTTCTCCCCTGTCTTTGAAACATCTTTTTCCCCACAATTGGTTTCTATGTCACACCATGGATCATTTCTTTTGCCCTCCTTCTTGTCTCTATTCATGTTGGCATCTTTCAATCTGCAGGAATCCATGCACTGTGTTTTATTGCTGAATATTTACACCCCAAAGCTCTTCATCTTCCCAAAGGAAGTAGTTAATACTTTCAGTCTTACCAAATATGTCAATCAAAATGCGAACATGAGTATAATTGAAAAATCACATCAACTTCAGTCCAATATCCTATACCACTTTTATAGTTTTAAAGCAATCCATTCTACATCTGTTTTTCTCTAAGTGATTGTGCTCTTGTTTTCTTTCCTCCTAAAGGAACCTCTCAATCGCAAGAACAGCTGTCTTGCTGTAGTTCAAGGCACTAAAAACACCCAATGTATCAACAAAGACACGTTGTGACCACATTGAGAAATATGATGATCCACACAGAACCTAGGCTTTGGAAAGAATTGGGTTTTAGTCATTTGCATGTTACTTGTTAGCCACGACAATCGTGAATTTTATCACTCCCTTTATATATATGTGTGTGTGTATATATATATATGTTTGTGTATGTGTGTATGTGTATAAATGCATGTATACTCATACATATGTGTGCCTGCGGTTTTTGAACAATACACTCACGTATGTTTGAGTGTGTGTGTGTATATATATACACACATTATATTAATATACATAAATATATACACACACATGGTTTTCTGGAGCTTGTTTATATCAATCAACATTATGTCGGTAAGATTCGCCCATGCTATTGCATGTCACCATGTCCAGTCATTTTCACAGTATGATATCCCATTGTGTGAATATACTACAATTTACTTGTCCATGGATGGGCATTTGGATTGTTTGTCCTTCAAATTCTGCATCTTATGTACAGGGAAAAAATAGGAGAGAATACATATTACTTCACAGAATTGCTGTAATCCGTATGAAATACTTAGTCCAGTGCTTGGTACAGAGGTTCAAAACCCTAGCCAACTCCTCTCTCTCTCTCTGTGTGTGTTTTTTTTTTGTTTGTTTGTTTGTTTAGACGGAGTCTCTCTCTGTCACCCAGGTTGGAGTGCAATGGCGCAATCTTGGCTCACTGCAACCTCCTCCTCCCGGGTTCAAGCAATTCTCCTGCCTCAATCTCCTAGTAACTGGGACTGCAGGTGTGCGCCTCCACAACCAACTAATTTTTGTATTTTTAGTAGAGGTGGGGTTTCACCATGTTGGCCAGGCTGGTTTTGAACTCCTGACCTCACATGATTCGCCCACCTGGGCCTCCCAAAGTGCTGGGATTACAGGCATTAGCCACAGTATCCGGCTGGCCAGCTCCCCTCTTGACTCTGGAAGGAGACAATGATAAATCCCAATGGCTTGATGAGACAGTAACTTCAACATCAATGTGGTAAGTTTTGCTTTTGACTTTCTCCCTCTGCCATAGTCTGACCCAGTGATTCTCAAACAGGGGTGATTTTTGCACTCCCAGGCAATGTTTGGCAATGTCTGGAGACATTTGTGATCATCACCCTCAAGGGATGCTACTAGAATCTGGTTCATAGAGGCCAGCGATGCTGCTTAACTTCCTACCATTCACAGGACAGCTATTACAACAAAGAATCACCCAAGCCAAAATGTCAATAACGCTGGAGTTGAGAAGCCCTGGTCGACCCTCACACTGTGCTCTTGATGACTCAACCTGCACCTTGAGGACAAGGAGTAGGCCTCGATTCTGTGCACTAAGTGTAGGAAGTGACTGCTTTGAAGAGACTCTGTCCTTGGAGACTGTAAGATATGGAATTTATCCTATGAGTGTCTTGGAGGAACTAGGAGAACATAAACAAAATTCTCACACAAGAAATCCAAGTTACCCAACCTTCTTTGCTGTAAGTATGGTCTCTGATCTCCACTTATTTTTCTTCCACTGTGGACCCAAAAACAATTGGCTTCCTTTCCTCCCCAGCCTCTCTATATCCAGAACCATGTTCTTCCATTGAGTTCTCCACACCAAGGCCAGAGGGATGTTCCAAAACCCAGTGCTCTTCCTGTCACCTCCCTGCATGCAGCCCCTTGATGCCTTCATGTCAGCCCTGCATCAAATCCAAACACCTCTGTCTAGCATGCAAGGCCCAACATAGCAGATTACTGTCTACAATCTGACCTCGTGGCTCATTCCTCGAAGAACAACTCTGCCCACGCCTCATCTAATGAACAATTTGCTCTCAAGCCCCATTCACTTGTACGTGTCTCCTTTGCCTAGAAAACTTTTCCTTTCCTGTTTGTAGCTGATTAATTCCTGCTCATACTGAAAGACTCAATGCCAGTATCACATTCTCCAATAATTCTTTCCTTGTTCCCCCACCACGCTCTGCTGAGTTCATGGTGCTCTGTGCTTATCTCCGAGTACTTGGCACAAAGGAATGTCATAATTATCTTGCTGCCCACCAGAGAGTGCGCTTCTTGAGAGCAAAGACTGAGACTTCTGTTTATCCTTAGAGCTAAACACAATCCCTGGCACCTAGCTGCTATCTAATAATGCCTGAGGGATGGGTGGGTGGATGGATGGTTGAATGAAGCTGCTGTTGAAGAAGAAGCAAGTCACTGATGAGACTATGGCATTAATGGAAGAGCAAGGAGAACAGCAAGTCGCTTCAGCTTAACCACCTTTATTGGACAGTTACATGTTTTACCTGATTGGAGAAGTCCCTAAGGAACACAAGCATGCATAGCAAGGGAGCACATACATGGTGACAGAAAATACTACATGCAGGAAAGAGACCTGAGATGATATGGCAAAGCGGTTCTTCTCAGCTTAATTGCAGCAGAAGACAAGAACCTGGACTGTCTCCCTCTCACTGTCCAGAAGGCCTTCATTTCGGTGATCAGGATACTGACATTTCTGATGAGTTCTTTGAGGTGTAAGCAGATGGTGAGTAACAATGCAGAAAGAAAGAGCTCCTAGCTAAGTCATACTGAACTTTGGGGAGGACAGTGTAGTTTTGTCTCTAGCTGGTGGCTTGCTTTGCAAGAATTGGGGGCTGAAGCCGGTTTAGCAGTTGGCAGGCTTGCTGGCAGCAGGCTGAGCTGTTGCAACCTCACGGTTGGTTGGGCTGATGGGTTTGGCCTCAGTGGGCTGGCAGGGACCTTCTTCTGAGACATCCGCCTTGCAGGGGGTTGAGTCAACACAATCCACTTGGCTGGAAGTGGATTTTTTGCAATCCCGTTTGCAAGAGTCGGACTCAGTGCAAGATGGGCGGAAGCAGACTGGGCGGTAAGAGTAGGAAGTGACACAGGCTGGGCGGCGCAGGATGGAGTAGCATGGGCGGTAACAAGAGGGACGGTAGGAGATGGATGTCACATATGGCTGCCTATAGGTGAAGAGTCCAGAGCAGATTGGACGGCAGATTGGACGGGAGACCGGGCGGTAGGAAACCGTAGCACTGCAAGGCCGTTTGCTCGAACTGGGTATGTAGAAAGTCCTAGGACAAGTTGGTTGGCAGATGGCAGATGCAGAAGACCCTGGACGGCAGGAAAGAGGTCGGCAGGAGGTAGATGGGCAGGAAACTGGCTCAGGGCAGACAGAACGACAGCGCTTGACTACATAGCAAGTAGGTTGGCATGGACTGGGCACACAGACAGTTGGTGAGCAGGGGCTGGGCTCAGAGCAGATGGGTTGGCAGATACTGGAGACACAACAAGAAGGCTCTTGGCAAGTGCTGGGGACACAAGATGGCTCGCACGGGCTCTGAACACAGCAGACAGGGCGGAGGCAAACTGGCTCACAGACCAGAGCCACACAGGTAGCTGGCTGGCAGATGCTAGACTCTGAGCAAGATGGCTCACAAGGGCTGGGGTCACAGCAGACAGCCTGGCAGCCACTGGTCACAGAGCAGGTAGGTGTCGGGCACACTGGCTGACAGCAGGCGGGCTCACAGACCACAGGTTGGCAGGAACTAGGCAGGGTGCAGACAGCTGAACAGCAGCTGGGCTCACAGACAACTGGCTGGGAGCAGCTGGATTTGCAGAGGACAGGCTGGCAGGAAGTGGGCACACAGAGGACTGGTTGGCAGGAAGTGGCCTCAGAGCATACAGGTTGGCAGCAGCTGCTCACAGAGCAAGAAGGCTCACAAATAGCAGGCTCACAGCACACAGGTTGGCAGCAGCTGCTCACGGAGCAAGAAGGCTCACAAATAGCAGGCTCACAGCTCACAGGTTGAGCACAGCTGCTCACGGAGCAAGAAGGCTCACAAATGGTGGCCTCGAAGCACACAGGTTGGCAGCAGCCGCTCACGGAGCAAGAAGGCTCACAGGTGGTGGCCTCACAGCACACGGGTTGGCAGCAGCTGCTCACGGAGCAAGGCTCACAAATGGCAGGCTCACAGCACAGGGGTTGGGCACAGCTGCTCACAGGACAGGAGGGCTGACAGCACTGTGGCCCACAGCTGGATGATCCGCAGCTATCTTGACAAGTCACCAGCTGCCATGTCTGGCTCTGGCAGGAACTGGGCAGGCAGATGGGGCCTCCACAGCTCACCTCGGTGGAGCAGAGAGAGATGGCTGGCACGGAGAAGCATTTCCTAGAACAGCAACTACCAGACATGGTGGAGGTGGCCGTGCTTCCTTGTGCTGAGTGCTGAGAGGTCGCTGCCTGACTGTGACAGCTCCCTGAGGCCCTCACTTTTATATCCCCTCACTGGCGTGTTCTGTTTGGGACTCCTGCATCTTTTCCTCATTGTTGTTTGGGCCAGTTTGCAGAGGAACATCTTATTATACCACCTTTTGTTGATCTGGAAGCTGTTTATCTACCCATAAAGAAGCTGTTTATTTATTGATGTGCTAAATTTGGAATCCTCAGAGCTACAAGTAGTCTTGGAAGAAGCACCCTCACCTCCAAACTGGATGATCTATGTTTCTGAGCATTGTGAACAGGGAAAGAAGAATGAAACTTATAATTTATCCACCTTCTAGTCTTCCACACCAGGCCCTGGGTTGGGTTCAAAGGATGCCACAGGAATAAGACCTATTCACCCATTCTCTTGGATCTTGCTGTCTAGTGGGCAGATAAGCATGCAGACAAACTCACTGCAATACAATGATAAGTTCAACAATAGACATACAGAGATTAATTGAGAGGAGAGGTGATGAATTCAGTTGGGAGAAGAACAACTGGACTGGATTTTAAATGACTGCACCTCACAGCAATGATCTTACTTAAAATCACCAGAAATCCCACGAGGCAGAGATTTTTCTCCACCATTAGAAATGAATAAATGGAATAATAAGAGCTATTTATGACAAACCCACAGCCAATATCATACTGAATGGGCAGAAACTGGAAACATTCCCTTTGAAAACTGGCACAAGACAGGGATGCCCTCTCTCACCACTCCTATTCAACATAGTGTTGGAAGTTCTGGCTAGGGCAATCAGGCAAGAGAAAGAAATCAAGGGTATTCAGTTAGGAAAAGAAGAAGTCAAATTGTCCCTGTTTGCAGATGACATGATTGTATATTTAGAAAACCCCATTGTCTCAGCCCAAAATCTCCTTAAGCTGATAAGCAACTTCAGCAAAGTCTCAGGATACAAAATTAATGTGCAAAAATCACAAGCATTCTTATACACCAGTAACAGACAAACAGAGAGCCAAATCATGAATGAACTTCCATTCACAATTGCTTCAAAGAGAATAAAATACCTAGGAATCCAACTTACAAGGGATGTCAAGGACCTCTTCAAGGAGAACTACAAACCACTGCTCAGTGAAATAAAAGAGAACACAAACAAATGGAAGAACATACCATGCTCATGGATAGGAAGAATCAATATCGTGAAAATGGCCATACTGCCCAAGGTTATTTATAGATTCAATGCCATCCCCATCAAGCTACCAATGACTTTCTTCACAGAATTGGAAAAAACTGCTTTAAAGTTCATATGGAACCAAAAAAGAGCCCGAATTGCCAAGACAATCCTAAGTCAAAAGGACAAAGCTGGAGGCGTCACGCTACCTGACTTCAAACTATACTACAAGGCTACAGTAACCAAAACAGCATGGTACTGGTACCACAACAGAGATATAGACCAATGGAACAGAACAGAGTCCTCAGAAATAATACCACACATCTACAGCCATCTGATCTTTGACAAACCTGAGAGAAGCAAGAAATGGGGAAAGGATTCCCTATTTAATAAATGGTGCTGGGAAAATTGGCTAGCCATAAGTAGAAAGCTGAAACTGGATCCTTTCCTTACTCCTTATACGAAGATTAATTCAAGATGGATTAGAGACTTAAATGTTAGACCTAATACCATAAAAATCCTAGAAGTAAACCTAGGTAATACCATTCAGGACATGGGCATGGGCAAGGACTTCATGCCTAAAACACCAAAAGCAACGGCAGCAAAAGCCAAAATTGACAAATGGGATCTAATTAAACTAAGGAGCTTCTGCACAGCAAAAGAAACTACCATCAGAGTGAACAGGCAACCTACAGAATGGGAGAAAATTTTTGCAATCTACTCATCTGACAAAGGGCTAATATCCAGAATCTACAAAGAACTCAAACAAATATATAAGAAAAAAACAACCCCATCAAAAAGTGGGCAAAGGATATGAACAGACATTTCTCAAAAGAAGACATTCATACAGCCAACAGACACATGAAAAAATGCTCATCATCACTCGCCATCAGAGAAATGCAAATCAAAACCACAATGAGATACCATCTCACACCAGTTAGAATGGCAATCATTAAAAAGTCAGGAGACAACAGGTGTTGGAGAGGATGTAGAGAAATAGGAACACTTTTACACTGTTGGTGGGACTGTAAACTAGTTCAACCATTATGGAAAACAGTATGGCAATTCCTCAAGAATCTAGAACTAGATGTACCATATGACCCAGCCATCCCACTACTGGGTATATACCCAAAGGATTATAAATCATGCTGCTATAAAGACACATGCACATGTATGTTTATTGCGGCACTATTCACAATAGCAAAGACTTGGAATCAACCCAAATGTCCATCTGTGACAGGCTGGATTAAGAAAATGTGGCACATATACACCATGGAATACTATGCAGCCATAAAAAAGGATGAGTTTCCGTCCTTTGCAGGGACATGGATGCAGCTGGAAACCATCATTCTTAGCAAACTATCACAAGAACAGAAAACCAAACACCGCATGTTCTCACTCATAGGTGGGAACTGAACAATGAGATCACTTGGACTCGGGAAGGGGAACATCACACACCAGGGCCTATCATGGGGAGGGGGGAGGGGGGAGGATTGCATTGGGAGTTACACCTGATATAAATGATGAATTGATGGGTGGTGACGAGTTGATGGGTGCAGCACACCAACATGGCACAAGCATACATATGTAACAAACCTGCACGTTATGCACATGTACCCTAGAACTTAAAGTATAATAAAAAAAAATTTTAAAAAATTAAAAAATTTAAAAATTTAAAAAAATGAATAAATGGGCCAGGAACCATGGCTCATGCCTGTAATCCCAACACTTTGGGAGGCCGAGGCAGGCGGATCACCTGAGGTCAGGAGTTTGAGACCAGATTGGCCAACATGGCGAAACCCCATCCCCACTAAAAATACAAGAATTAGCCAGGCATGGTGGTGCACACCTCTAATCCCAAATGCTTGGGAGGCTGAGGCAGGAGAATCACTTGAACCTGGGAGGTAGAGGTTGTAGTGAGCCAAGATCAAGCCACTGCACTCCTGCCTGGGTGGCAAAGATAGACTGTGTCTCAAAAAAAAAAAAAAAAAAGAAAAGAGAAAGAAAAAGAAAAGGAAATGTAGAAATGGGGGCAGAGGGTCAGAAAGTTTTAGTCACTTGCTGAAGATCACACACAGCCTGTCCCTGATCTAAGGCTGCTGTCCCTCCTTCTCACCAACCTGTCTAGACCTACCTTTCTCAGAAGATTTCGTCAAAGACACATACTGTCGGCTCAGCCCACCGCCATCCTCCATACTATCCCATAAGCATAGAACATTGGCTTGACCTGTCCCTGCAAAGCATGTGACCCAGCCTTTCTGCTCCTCCTCAAGCATTCATTAGACCTCCAGGGTCTTCCTTGCTTTTAACGATTTTGACAGTTCCTTTAAAAAAAACAAAAAAGCAAAAAAGTCTCCAAGACCCAAAGGGTAAAGAGTGGAAAACAAGAGAATTCTCAGGTGTGTCTCTCAAAGACTTTGTGAACAAGAGACTCATCTTTGCTACTCTTGAGACAGATGAAGGGAGAAATGAATCGTAGGTTTCTGAACACCAGGACTTAACATCTTGCTCAGTGAAGGGCCTAGTTTTCCTCCACCATGTGTTTTCATCAACACAAAAGGCAGGCTCTTGCTTGGAAAAGCTGAGGCATTCTGCCATCCATTGTGCCACCCATTCATCCTTCCCTTCGTTTATTAATTCATGCAATCATTGACTCAGTTTCTCTTTTATTTTTGCACTCAACTCAGCCAACACTGGGTTCTGTGTGATGGATACAAAAAGAGTGAGTTGCTATTCTGGCCACAAGGAGCCCAAGTTTAGAAGAGAGATAGACGCATCTATAAGCAAGTATGGTACAGACTGCAAGTGTTGTGAAAGAAGGATGCAGGGGGTGGATGCAGCAGAGAGAGATAGCTGGCATGGAGAGGCATTTCCTAGAACAGCATCTGCCAGACATGGTAGAGGTGGCCATGCTTCCTGTGAGTGCTGAGAGGTCACTGCCTGACTGTGACAGCTCCCTGAGACCCTCACTTTGGAGGCACCCAGGAGAGATATTGACATGGTTTTTGGAGGCTGGGTATGGTGGCTCACACCTGTAATCCCAACACTTTCAGAGGCTGAGGTGAGTGGATCACCTCAGGTCAGGAGTTCGAGACAAGCCTGGCCAACATGGAGAAACCCCGTCCCTACTAAAAATACAAAAATTACCTGGGCATGCTGGCATGTGCCTGTAATTCCAGCTACACTTGGGAGGCTGAGGCAGGAGAATTGCTTGAACCGGGGAGACAGAGGTTGCAGTGCGCCAAGATGGCACTACTGCACTCCACCCTGGGCGACAGAGCAAGACTCTGTCCCAAAGAAAAAGAAAAAGAAAAAAAAAAAGACATGGTTTTTGGGGAATTAGAGAAGCCTTTGCAAGTAAAATGAAGGCTCAAAGAGAGCGGACCGGGCCGGGCGCAGTGGTTCACGCCTGTAATCCCAGCACTTTGGGAGGCCGAGGCGGGCGGATCACGAGGTCAGGAGATCGAGACCACGGTGAAACCCTGTCTCTACTAAAAATACAAAAAATTAGCCAGGCGCGGTGGTGGGTGCTTGTAGTCCCAGCTACTCAGGAGGCTGAGGCAGAAGAATGGCATGAACCCAGTAGGCAGAGCTTGCAGTGAGCCAAGATCACGCTACTGCACTCTAGCCTGGGCGACACAGTGAGACTCTGTCTCAAAAGCAATAAAAATAAAAAAAGAGAGAGTGGACAAAAAAGGGGTCATAAAGGCAGGAAAAGGATAAGATGTGGAAATCAAAGACATAGAGCACATTACATTTGGCAAGCAGCAAATGATTCAACATAGCCAGGATGAAAAGCAGAGGGGATAGGAGGGAAAAGCAGTGGGGCTAGAGGGGTTACTAGGCACCCAATCATGAAAGGTCTTGTGGACCCTGATTAAGAAGTTGTGTTTTTTTAATGATAATAAGGGTTTAAGCAGGGGAGTAACTTGATTGGGGTTGCCCTTTCAGAAAGATGTGTGTCCTCTCTCTGGATGTGGAGAAGGGAGGGTGAGTGCAAGTCTGAAGGCAGGCAGACAATTAGGGGTCTGTGGCAGTTACTCAGAAGTTTCATGGCAACAACCTGAACTGGGCAGGTTCGGAGACCTGAGAGATGGGTCGTGGTGGCTGAAAATGGAAGTTTAGGAACAGGGAGTGCCATTCTTTTAAATGTGGCTCTCAAGCAGTGGGCAAAGAGGACTTTTGGACAGGCCTGCAGAGGGAAAGGCGGAGCAGCCGCTGAGACCCTTCTCTTTTCCATTCACTTCTCTTCCTCAGCTAAACCAGCGGTGAATGGAAGTCCGCCCCACAAACAAATTTCTCATAAACTCTCTCAGCCAAGAAACCCATCCATTGTGCTGCAGTGTCATCTGTTCGAAGAATCCTTCCCTGCTAAATGAAAAGGCAGGTCATTCAACTATGTAACCCACTTCTACTTTATTCTTCTTTATAGCTCTTATCACCCCCTTGACCTCATATAAGCACCATGAGGGCAAGGACCTTGTCTACACACAGATGTATACCCAGCACCCAGAGCAGCAGCTGATACATTGGAGGCACAAAATTAGTATTTATTAAACGAATAAATGAGAACCTCTGTGGATAGCTAAGAAGGGCAAGCTTGTATCAGTAATTCAAAAATCAGTACCTCTGCTCATGCATCCAGGAGGCATGACCATGAGCAATAGAATAATCAGCTGCTCTGAATCACAGCTACTCAATGCAGACTCTCTGGGCGCTGGACAGGTGCGTCCCATTGACACCTCCAGCTCTGGCTGTGGCTTTGTCTTGGGGGTTAAAGAACCAGTTCCTAGGAGACCAATTCCAGCCAGAATGAAAATGGCTCAAATAGTAGAGTCTGAAACTGAGCCAGGGCAGAGTCAAATCTCAGGTTCTCTCCAAAAGAAGACGCTAATAATACTGCTGGGTTAGTAAATGTAAGAAAAAAAACACAATGACCTACCACTATGTACCTGTTGGAATGGCTAGAAATAAAAAGACTGATAATATTAAGTGTTAGCAAGGACATAGACACTGGAACTCTCGGACATTGCTGGCTGGAATACAAAACGCTGTGGCCACTTTGCAAAACAACTCAGCAGTTTCATATAAGGCTAAGCAATCACTTACCATTTAAACAGCCATCCAATTGCTAGGTATTTATCCAAAATAAAACATGTTCACCAAAAAAAAAAAAAAATTCTACAAGAATGCTCATAGCAGCTTTATTCATAATAGCCAGAAACGCAAAAGAATCCAAATGCCCATAAGTAGGCGAATATATTTTTAATGTAGTTTATCTATACAATGGGATACTATTCAGTAGAAAAAAATGAATTATTGATACCTGCAACAATGAATAGATATAAAACATGTTAGGCAAAATGAAAAAGAGTTCGCACTGCGTTATTTCTTTTATATGAAATTCTAGACATGGTGAAATCTATAGTAACATAAAGAACAGGTTGATGGTTGCCAGGGTCTGGGGATAGGGGAGGAACTGACTGTAAGGGCAAACTGGGGAATTTTTGGGGTGATGGAAAGTTCCATAAAGATCTTGAGTGCAGTGGTGGTTACATAGTATGTACAAATGTCAGATCACATCATACTGTTCACTAAAAATGGAAACTTTTTATTATATGTAAATTACATTTCAATAAAGTTGACCATAAAAAAAGAAACAAAAAAAGTTTTTAAAGAAAAAGGTAAAAGCAACATAATCCCAGTTTTATTCATAAATACGCTTAGAAAAGAGTCTGGAAAGCTTATCAGTAATAAACTGAGTGGTGAGCCTTCAGAATACTATTACTCTTTATATATTTTTGTATTTCTTCATTTTTCAAAGATCATTGTTATGCTTCTAATCAGAAAACAATTTTTCTTTGTCAAAAGAAACATCACTTTGTAGGCATAAAAATAAATATTATTTTTTCCAGGGCAAGAGCAAAATTAGTTTTATTCTACACACAGCTTAAGATCACTTTCAACAAGAGGTTGAATCAACTATCTTTTGAGTTTTAACCTCCCAGGTGGACCCACACACCTCAGCTGGGCCCTGCCTAGCAGAGGTGTACTCACTCCCTGCTCCCTAGGACTCAGGCAGAAGAAACGTAGCTGGTTCCAGGTAAGAAAACCTAGCATAGAAAAGTGAGACTGGGCCAAGCATGAGGCTGGAAGAAGAAACTGTGTTGCGCAGAACATCCTCAGAAACTGTGAATTCACAAGCTTTGCCATTAGAAATCCTTTCCATTCAGAACCAATCTTGTTTTACCAACGCCTCCTCTCCAACTTTGCCAGAAAGTTCTGATCAAGCCTGAAGCCGTCCTGCAGAGCCGTCCTAGGAGAACTGTAGTGCAAAAGAAAGCCATGCCCTTCAATCACCATTAAATGTGGCCAGCATCAGCATTTGCCCAGGAGCTTTTAAAAACACAGGTCCGGGGGGACTCTAGGCCCTAGAGCTAATGGGTAAAATCTCCAGTGATAAAACCCAAGGATCTATAGTTTTAAAAGCTTTTCAAGTGAATCTCATGCAGCACACGGAAGCTTCCGTCTAGATCTACGGTTCTCAAACTTCAGTGCATAAGAATTATCTAAGGTTCTTGTTAAAAATACAGATTCCCAGGCCACGGTTTGGTGGATTCCGATTCTGTATGTCTTAGGGAGGGCCTCAGAATCTCCAGTTTTAACAAGCTCCCAGGTAATTTCGATGCAGGTGATCCAAAAACCACATTTCAAAAACCCTAAGCAGATGCCAGAGTGAATTTTTCTAACCCAGTCCTCAGCAGGGAGACCAAGGAAGAGGCAAGAGAATTAATTAGGTTATGCCAGCATGCTCAAATTTATTAAGAGGATCACAAAGAAGGTAGACTTTTTTTGCATCTCAGAAGCAGCAGAAAGCCAGGGTGAAGGATCAGTCCCAAAGACACCTTGAAGAAGAGGATGTCTTATAGTACAAGACATTGAACTTCACGTGAATCAATAAGTATTGGAGATTCACCCTTGAGCTTGGGGTCACTTTGTTGTGACCCAGTTTTAATGTTTCATCAGAGTGTGGCTCCTGTTCTCAGTGCCTTGAAATACCAGAGCAGGCGTTGGAGAAACAAGCCCTCCTCTACAAATCAGAGAAAGGCAAGACACTGTCTTGGGGGCTTGGAAGGTTCTGTACACGAGGGGCTGTCGCCCTGGAGCAGATGGAGGCTTTCGGTGGGACTACATCAGTGGCGGAGGTCTTCATTTTGTGTCGCATACAGGTGTGGGCTGGCAGCACACAGGCCCACAGCACCCGGAGCCGCAGCAACTGGACCCACAGCAACTGGATCCGCAGCAGCCACCCCCGCAGCCTCCGCAGCCTCCGCAGCCACCCCCGCAGCCAGATCCACAGCAGGACGATCCGCAGCAGCCGCCCCCGCAGCCAGAGCCCCCGCAGCCACAGCAGGAGCCACAGCAGCCACAGCAGGCCGGCTGACAGCAGCACTCTTCACAGCAGTTTTGCTCCTGGGTGCAGCAGGTGAAGCAGTCCCCCGGGCAGCACCCCATGGTCCCGGCCTGTCAGCTCGCAGGTCAGTAACGCAGCCGGAGTTCCCCACGACTGACCGTGGCCAGCCAGCTGGACGGCAGCTTTTATATCCCCTCACCCAGGCACGAGGGACGGGATGTTTTCTTTGTTATTATTTGTGCAAGTTTCCATAAGACCGGATCGTTAACTGGCTGTTTATTTTCCAGTCCTGAGTACCTCAACTCATAAAAACGCCCCACTCCTGCCAACTGCTGTTTGTCCAGAGGGTAAAAATACATCTTCGAAAAGACCTGTCATCATGGCCAAGCATCTGCCAGCTGTCATTAGCCTAGGCTGAAGATAGAAGGGGGAAGCCGCCACAGCCTCTGGCTCTGGAATGAGGCGCTCACCTCCCACATCTTCCCAGGTTGGTGATGGATCCCATCTTCCATGGATGCTAGTCCTGGAAAGGCAGACCAGCAACAGCCAAATGCCCTGTTCCCCCTGACACCAATGCAGGCTGCTGAGAAGGCCTGATCACGTGGCTTCTCCCAGGTGGAAATGGCATCCTCATCCCGGTTCATGTGAGCCAGGCAAATGTTTGTGTCTGTGTGTGGTATGGGGAGTGTGCCACCCATTTAGGCTTGGCCCGTGAGCATCAATCATGAGTAATAACTGCCCTGTGAAATGGAGAGAGACTCATCATAAAGCTGCAAGAAGCTGGTGAGGCACGGTCTGTCTTGGCTACATGGTGAGCTGAATACTCACACTTCTCTCTAAATAGGTGCGAAGAAACTGAAATCAGAACCCTCTACCCACCACCACTCCAGCCCCTGGTCTGTCCTTGATGGGGAAAGGAAGAGATGCAGGAAGAGGAAGAAGAGGAGAAGGAGAGGAAGAAAGGAAAGAAGAAAAGAAGGAAGCAAGCAGGAAGGAGATCAGTAAATATCCAAAACCCTACATTAAAATGAGAATGTTAGGCACTTTTTGTAAAGAGCTCCAACCTTATAGACCATCTGGCAGAAGGAGAAATTAGAGTACAAAATACCCAGTGTCATCCCAAGGAATAAAATGCCTTTGGAAGGAGTCAAAAATCTATAGATGGTTCAGGTCCATGTGTAAATTCTGAGATGGGTCAAAATTTCTGTCTCTTTCTTGGACTTTGGTACCTTGTCTCCTCTTGGAGTGCCCATGGCAGCCCTGAAGCTGGAATACAACATCTAGTAGGGGTGGAGGACAGAAGATAGGGGTGGGGCGGGAATGGAAGGAGGGATGGGAGTAAGGATCTGGATCAAGGGATCCAGTCCTTCCCTTTTCATGTCCCTTTCTTTTTCAGATGGGCTGAAAGTAAGACAGCCTCTAAGAAGGGCTAGAAGGACTAAGGGCAGGGTGGGGGTCTGGAGGCTGAATGATGAATGGGTTACTTGGATCTGATATGATACTCAGTACTTCACAGGATATGAAATTTTAGAGCTGGAAGGAACCCCTGAAACATCATCTGGTCCAGGGTTTTATGTCAGAATTGCCTAAAAGGGGGCCTTTTGAAAAATACAGATTCCCAAACTGTATCCCTGTCCTTATGATAAATCAAAATGTGTGCTTATGAGAACTTGAGAAGCTATATATTTTAAACTTTCTCAGGTAACTCAGGTTATATTAGGAAACACTGATATAATCTAATCCCATTATGACCATCACCGCCAAGCACTTGTGTTTTATAGACGATGATACCAAGGCCCAGAGACGACACATCCATGGTAAATTGGACCCATGGCCCAGATGTTCACCCTGCTGGTCCAGTGTTTCTTCCACCATATCACGTCCACAGATGGGCACCTCTGAGTGAGTGAGCATAATACAGCAATGTCTATGGCAGACACGTCCTTTTTTTGTTTGTTTTTTTTTTGTTTGTTTTTTGAGACAGAGTCTCACTCTGTTGCCCAGGCTGAAGTACAGTAGCTTGATCTTGGCTCACTGCAACCTCCACCTCCTGGGCTCAAACAATTCTCCTGCCTTAGCCTCCCAAGTTGCTGGGATTACAGGCACGCACGGACAAGCCTGGCTAATTTTTGTATTTTTAGTAGAGACAGGGTTTCACCATGTTGGACAGGCTGGTCTGGATCTCCTGACCTCAGGTGATCTGCCCGCCTTGGCCTCCCGAAGTGCTGGGATTACAGGCATGAACCACCGCGCCCAGCCGACACATCCTTTTACTTATTTATTTATTTGTTTGTTTATTTATTTTGAAATGGAATCTTGCTCTGTAGCCCAGGTTGGAGTGCAGTGGTGCGATCTTGGCTCACTGCAAGCTCCGCCTCCCAGATTCACGCCATTCTCCTGTCTCAGTAGCTGGGACTACAGGCGCCCACCACCACGCCCGTCTAATTTTTTGTATTTTTAGTAGAGACGGGGCTTCACCATGTTAGCCAGGATGGTCTCGATCTCGTGATCCACCCACCCGGGCCTCCCAAAGTGCTGGGGTTCCAGGTGTGAGCCACCATGCCCAGCCCATATTTATTTATTTTAATAAGAGGTCAGCATTCCCAGGATAAAAGGTACAAAAGAGTAGAAAGTCTTCCTCATCTTCCAGTGGCTCACCATTCAGTTCTCCTGCCTCTCACCCACTCCCTCTCTGCTCCCGTAATTACTTAACCCCTCTGTACCTGAACTGCTTCATCTATAAAACAGAAATTAGGATAATAATGGTGCCAGTTTCATAGAGCTGTTTGATTAAATGAGTAAATATAAATGTATACATATTGAACACTTGGTTGTTTGAATAACTTGAAAATATAAATTATCAAACTTTTATATTTAACAATTGATATACTCATGAGCATTTACTCAGATTAAGTACAACATTCAGTGTACAACTCAAATTATACACTATGGTTTCAATTGTGTAAATGTACATGTCATGATGAGGACTTGAAGTATTCACTGGTGTTATTTTCCTTCTGCAATTTCTTTCACTGTTGGTCTTTCCACACAAATTGGACAGCAGTGGGGACTTTTTATATTTGCTGCCCCCAGGGTAAGGTTTTTACTGTAGAAATGCAGAGAGAATGACTTAGGTCAATGCTTAGCTTATGCAATTCAAAGTAGACTTTTGCAACGCAGGGGAGTGGGTGGTCAGATGACCAGGTCCATCTAGCCTCCTGGATGGGGTGATGAGAGAATGTAGAATGTGTGAACTAGAGATCAGAGAGAACTCCAATATCTTAGTTGATGCCATGAGAGGGATGATTGGGCCAAGAGTAAGAGAGGGCCATGTATACTTCAGTAGATGCCCACCATGAACCTGTTGCCAGCCTCTTGAAGGCTATGAAATTTCCATTGCATTCAAACATAACACTCTTCAAAGCTCAGATACCACCTCCACATGAAGGTTGGGAGGGAGAAATCCTGAATGATTTCTGTGTTTACACAGAACTTTTATTTTTTTCCCCCATAAGCTGGAATGAGGGTTTGAAATAAGTTTAAGCAGTCTCAGAGAAAAATAAAATTATATATTTTTAACATATCTTAGAACATGAATTTTGAAATTTGTAATATGTGTTATCATATATTTATATATGTATATATCTTTATGGATACTTATCTACATTAATATAAATATGTACATGCAGATCTTTGAAAAAACACTAAAAGGAAAACTAAAATAGTACCAGTAAATGTATTTATTGTGACGTGATAAATGATTTTTATTTTCTTCTCTTTTTTGTATTTTTTAGAAATTTGCAGTGTGTAGGTATGAAATTTATAATGTAAACATTTTATTATTATTATTTGAATACAGTGTCAAAGGCAAATGAAAACCTGGGAACAACACATGTAACTCATAGACAAAGCTTGCTTTCATTTTCTACTTAACAAAGGATTTCCATCAATCAAAGAGAAAGACCAGCAACCCAATAGAAAAATTGACAATGGAGATGAAAAGATAATTCATGGAAGAGGGAATATAAATAGCATTTGAGCATATGAAATATTGCTTAGCTGCATTCACAATAACAGAAAAGCAGATTAAAACTATTCCAAAATCCTGTTATGAGATTTGCAAGGTCATATCTTTTGATAACACACTGTGTAATAAGGAATGAAGAGACAGATATTCTCACACATTGCTGATGGGAGTTTAGATTGGTACAACCTTTATGGCAATATCCATCAAAATTACCAATGCAAAAACTAATTGATCCAATAATTTATATTCTAAGAGTTTATGACAGGGATATATCAAGATATATATAAAATGATGTAAGTATACAGTATCTATTGCAACATGGCTACAGATTCAACACTATCAAACTACCAACATCATTTTTAACAGAATTTTAAAAAACTATTCTAAATTTCATATGGAACCAGAAAAGATCCCAAATAGCCAATGCAATCCTAAGCAGAAAGAACAAAGTGGAAGGCATCACATTACCCAATTTCAAACTGTACTATAAGGCTACAGTAACCAAAACAGCATGGTACTGGTACAAAAACAGACATATATAATGGAACAGAATAGAGAACCCAGAAATAAAGCTGTTCACCTACAACCATCTGATCTTTGACAAAGTTAACAAAAATAAGCAATGGGGAAAGGACTCCCTATTCAATAAATGGTGCTGGGATAACTGGCTAGCCATATGCAGAAGAATTAACCTCATATTTCACCATATAGAAAAATTAACTCAAGATGGATTAAAGATTTAAATGTAAGGCCTCAAACTATAAGAATCCTAGAAGAAAAACTAGGAAACATCATTCTGCACTAGTCTTGGGAAAAAATTTATTACTAAGTTCTCAAAAACAAATGCAACAAAAACAAAAATTGACAAGTGGGATCTAATTAAATGAAAGAGCTTCAGCGCAACCAAAGAAACTATCAACAGAGTAAACAGATAACCTATAGAATGGAAGAAAATATCCACAAACTATGAATCCAACAAAGATCTAATATCCAGAATCTATGAAAAATGTAAACAATTCAACAAGGAAAAAACAAATGACCCTGTTAAAAAGTGGGCAAAAGTCATGAACAGACACTTCTCAAAAGAAGACATGCAAGTGGCCAACAAACATGTGAAAAAATGCTCCACATCATTAATCATCAGAGAAATGCAAATCAAAACCACAGTAAGATACCATCTCACACCAGTCAGAATGGCAGTTATTAAAAAGTCAAAAAACAACAGTTGTTGGTGAGGGTGTAGAGAAAAGGGACCACTTATTCACTGTTGGTGGGAATGTAAATTAGTTCAGCCACTGTGGAACGCAGTTTAGAAATTCCTCAAAGAACTTAAAATAGAACTACCATTCAACCCAACAATCCCACTACTGGGTGTATTAGTCTGTTCTTGCACTGCTGTAAAGAAATGCCGAGACTGGGTAATTGTGAAAGAAAAGAGGATTAATTGGCTCACAGTTTCATAAGCTATACAGGAAGCATGATGCAGGCATCTTCTCAGATTCTGGGGAGGCCTCAGAAAACTTACAATCATGGCAGCAGGCAAAAGGTAGCTGGCACTTCACATGGCCAGAGCAGGAGGAAGAGAGAGAGTGTGGAGATGCTACACACTTTTAAATGACCAGATCTCACAAGAACTCATTCACTATCACAACCAAGGGGGCTGGTGCTAAACTATTCATGATAAATCCCCCCTGTGATCCAATCACCTCCCACCAGGACCAACCTCCAACATTGGGAATTACAACTGAACATGAGATTTGGGCAGGAACACAGATCCAAATCATATCACTGGGTATACATCCAAAAGAAAATAAATCGTTCCACCAAAAAAATACACATCTACTTACATGTTCATTGCAGCACTATTCACAATAGCAAAGACATGGAATCAGCCTAAATGCCCATCAGCAGTGGACTGTATAAAGAAAATGTGACACACATATACCATGGAATACTACCTGGCCGTGAAAAAAAAATCATGTCATTTGCAGCAACATGGATGCAGCTGGAGGCCATTATCCTAAGTAAATTAATACAAGAACGGAAAACTAAATACCGTGTGTTCTCACTTATAAATGGGAGCTAAACAGTGGATGCACATGGATGTAAATATGGTAACAATAGACACAGGGAACTATGAGAGGGGAAAGGGAAGGAGGGGGGCAAGGGTAGAAAAACTAACTATTGGTTACTATGCTCACTACCTGGATAATGAGATCAATTGTGCCATACACCTCAGCATATATACCCAGGTAACAAACCTGCACATACACCCCCTGAATCCAAAAGAAAAGTTGAAATTATTTTTTTAATTACTCTCCAGAAAAACTATCCTCATTTGTATTCACTCCACAGTGCTTTCACCAATATAAGTTATTATTTTTAAAATATCTAAAATATCTGTGTCAATTGGGTAGGCCAATTATGAAGTCTCATTATAGTATTTATTTGTACTTAGTACTTGTCATTGCATATTTTTATAGGCCACTGTTATTTCCTTTTTGGAAATTATCTACCCATCCTAATTAGCCACCCATTTTTCCTACCTTACTTATATGAACTTATTTTCTGCCAAGTATATTAACTTTTCATTGTGTCACTCACACATGTTGCAAAATTTGTCCCAGGGTGTATCACTTGATTTTAGTTGTGTCTATATTTTTATGCACAGAAATTTCTTTCTATGTAGGCAAATCTTTTTTCCTACTGTTTTATGTTTCAAAAGTTCTCCTCTATCCCCAAATCAGACAACTATTCACTTTATTTTCATCTATTTTATGGTTGTATTTTTTACACTTAATGCTGCTATCCATCAGGAATTTACTTTGGTGTGTGGCAGATACTGCTTTACAAAAAAATCCTAGTTTTCCTAATTGGGGAACTTGACTGCCTATTAAATGAAGTTTGCTGACAAGATCCTGCCTCTACAAAAAATTAAAAAATAAAAAATTAGAGGGTGTGGTGGTGCATGCCTGTAGTCCCAGCTACTCAGAAGGCTAAGGTAGGAGGATGGCTTGAGCCTAAGAGCTCAAGGCTGCAGTGACTGAGCTCAAGGAGCCATGATCAAGCCACTGCACTCCAGCCTGGGCAATGGAGCGAGACCCTGTCTCTAATAAATTTTTTTAAAAAAACAGTTTCTGTACAAGAAAGAACAGAATGCAGAGATCAAAAATCCAATCATGCCAACTGTTCTGGTGGCCTCTAGTGTTCCTCTCGTAATATTACACAAGCAGCTTCTAGTGTTTCCTTTAGAAGCACTCACTAGACAGGCTCTGACACTAGATTCACCAGAAGCAACTGAACAGAAATTTGGTTTGATGAGAGAAGCTTATTATATTTACATGGAACTAATTTAAACCATGCATCCAATTAACCATCTTTTGGCAAAGGGGGCACCTTAACCAGTCCCTTCCACATGCCGGGTCCTGCTGTGAGCACTTTATAGGTGTTTTCTTGGTTAATGCTCAAGATAGCTCAACACAAGTATTATTATCCTTATTTTGTACATGAAGAAACTGGAGCTCATGGTGGTCAATGACTTTACCCAGACGATGCAGAGCTTGAATTTGAACACAGATCTGTCTGTTTCTAAAGCCCATCTTCCTTCCTCTACGTCTGGCTTTCTGAGAGAACCACAGAAAATTGCAAAGGCCCTGAGGCAGGAGCATGATTGCCATGCTTGAGGCCCAGAGGCGAAGTCTGCATCTGGCCTGGTGTGAGCAGGGGAGAGCGGCAGACCGCTCAGGGGAAGAAGAAGGCCCAGGTTCCACGACCTGAGGCTGTTGCAAGGCTCTAGATGTCACTCAGAGGAGATGGAGAGCCAGCAGAGGGTCCTGGGTAGGAGAAGGCTCAGCTGTGGCTCAGGTGTTAACCACCCACTGCCCTCTGTCCTCTTGCCTTCAATCCTCAATTTTTTGTGCCTCCACTCCTATGTGTATCCCAGGACCATGCTGGGTGGGGAGGATTGAAGTTAGGGAGCACCCGTAGATGCTCTGATGCTGGCCCTGGGCCCCAGGGGTAAGAGTGATGAGGAACTGGGTGCACACATGAGTGGGGCAGCCAGACCTGGCCAGAGAAGCAACACATGCACGCTTTACCTTGGACTCCTCACCCTGGCTCCCTCTGGGTTGCAGAGATGCCGAGCTGGGCTGCCAGCGGACATGGGGCCTGAGCATGCTGATATCTACAAAGGCACTGATCGCCTTGGGATTCTGCAGTGAGTCCTCACCCCCTAAAGCACCAATCTCAGCTCAGGGATGGGTTTTGCCTTTAGAAAGGCCTTTCTGAAGCAGGATGTGTTTCCCTGGCTCCTGCCAACCTCCTATTCAGGGCCAGAACTCCTCCCTGGCTCCCCTGCAGGTCCAGCCCATGGTCATTGTAGGCCAGAGGTGTGTGGCTCATCTAGGGAGCGGGTGGGAATAGAGAGAGGGCTAGGTCAGGCCCTTGGGCTCTCAGCAGTTCTGTCTCCAAGTTAGCACAAGAGAAGGGGGCAGCCTGAGGGTCTGGCCCTGTCCACTTTCTGACATCCAGGAGTTGTGGCCACAGGGCGAGGGGATGACTGGCCCAGCCTGGGTGCAGTTGTCCTGCAGGTCTCTGAGGGCCCACCTACCCCATCTTCTTTCCCATTCCCCATGGGGAAAGGCATGGGGAGAGTGAGGGCTGTGGCCCTGGGGGAATGGGGGAAAGGATGGGGAGGGCCATGTTCTGGGCATCTCATGGTGAGGCTAGGGAGGCAGCAGAGCTTGTGGCTGAAGACCCTGAGTATGGTGCTGGGAAGGGATCTGGGGCCAGGCTGATCAGCCTGGAGCTGATCCCTTGGGGATCATAGGATGGAGAAACAGAGGATCCCAGGGGAGGTGGGGTGGGAGTGAGCTTATGCGCTGTGCCACTTCTGAAGTGCACCCCAAAGTAGCCAATGGTCTGGTGAGGATAACAGGTGGGGTGGGGTCAAAAACACCAACTCACCTGGGACTCCTCAGCAGAGGGAGCCAGCCAGTCCCCAAGGCTCTGCATGGCTTTCCAGAGACTCTGCTTCCAGTTGGCTTGGACAGCATGGTGGGCAGAAAGTAAGTGCAGGAGGCCCACCGGTCCTCAGGGCAGGCATTCAGTGCATGTGTAGTGGTACTCAGTGCTGTGCATGCAGGAGGGGGATGTGGGCAAGACCCTCCAACAAGCCCCCTCCCACTTTTCACGTTGTCCCTCCCTGCCCCTCAAATGGCTCTCAAGGGCACTGGAGGAGCCAGACCTATTTGGGGGAGCCCCCACCCCTCCCTGCAAACACTGACAGCCTCAGAGAGCAGTAAAGGTCTCTCACTCCTGCACACCCTTCCAAGGGTGCCAGGAAAACAAGCCTTGAGCCAGGGAGACAAGGGAATTGGTGTCCCTGACCTCCAGAGCATTCGGGGAGAGGGCACGGGTGGGACCCCTGGCCCAGAGCCAGTGCCAAGAGTTCAGCCAGATGTGAGAACAGTCAGTCCTGGCATGGACTGGGCAGCTCAGGAGGGCAGAAAGGGCCCCGTGTCCAGGTCCTCTCACCCACTGTGGAGACAGGTCCCCATGTGAGGTGGCAAGGGGGCTGGGTGACAGCCCAGGCCCCTCCCACCTGAGTTCTGACTAGGGACTGTATCCCAGGCCCAACAGCCCTGGGATGAGGGTGGTAAGGCAAGAAGCCCCCAGCCAGCCTGAACCCAGGGAGGTAGTCCCAGGAGCCACCTGCCATGCCCCAACAGCTTCGCCACCCCAGGCGGCACACACTCCCTCCCTCTGGGATCAGCAGCCTACAAGCGTGTCCTGTCAGGCCACGGGGGCCACACAGAGACCTCGAGGACTCTAGAGACCCGGGAAGGTGGGGTCTGATCAGAAAGAACTGCATGGGCTCACTGGAGATGCTGACCACGCCTCTTTTCCTTTCAGCCAAACCTAAGCAAGGGTCCTTGGCACCCAGGCCTGAGCCAGCTTCACCGTGTGGCAGGAAGACCCTCTGCAAGTGGGGTGGGCAGGCCCCTCCAGGCCCACTAGCCCGGTTCCAGCAGCACATTTGGTCAGCTTCCCTGCCATGAGTGCCTCCTCCTTTCACACCCTGTCCTGTCCTGGTGGGGCTATCCCAGGGTGTGCCCAGCTCAGGGAGGACCTCGGGTTTCCTGGAGGTACCTGTAGTGGAACTCCCTGCCTCAGCTCCTGACAGACTTGGATGTGGGGAGCCCTTGGTTCCCCACTATGATTTTGAACAGAGCTACGGGGCCCATGTCCCCTCCGAATGTGTCCTGGACAGCCCCAGGACCATGGGACAGGCCTAGCCCAGGAAGCCCGTGGGGACCCCAACACCAGGCCCTGCCCAGGCCCATCAGGACTAAGAGGGAGGTCAGGAGATACCCCCACTGCAACATGGACACCTATATCTGGAAGGAGCCAGGGTGGCACCTGCCAGCTTCCCCGCAGCCTGACACCTTGGAAGATCCCATTCAATGGAGAAGCTGGTCTCATCAAGGCCACGAGAGAGAAAGAGGTGAGCATGGCATCCCCGCAACCCTGGACAGCCAGCAGCATGGACCTGGGGCACAATTCCCAGGCCAAGAGGGGCCTGGCCTAGCCCCTAGCCCTGGGAAGAGATAGATATCAGGGCTGTGGTGGGCTCCCAGTTGCAGTCAGCATGACCATGCAGGCGACCCTGGCGCTGCAGAGCTCTGCACTGTCACAGTTCACCTCACAGAACCGGGAAGAGATCCCGAAGCCTTGCAGCCACTGCTGCAGCCACAGCAGGCACCACCGCCACGTGGCTTCCAGCTGCCCATGCAGGCTCTCCTGACAGCAGGGCACCCTGCAGCCCTTGCCTCAGCAGCTCAGACTCTGAAGGTATCTGTTGTTCGTGTTCCAGGTACTCCCACCAAAGAGAATTACTACAGAGGATGCTCTTGGTCCTGAGATGTGCAGAACCGCATCATGCCCTGTGGATGCAGCCGGCTTCTTTCCCAGCCACCACACTTGCTGGGTGGGCCCACGGAGCAAGCGACCATGAGACAGGTGTGGGGACAGGAAAGGCTCAGCATCCTGCACATGCCCTTGCCAAGGCTCACCAGGCTGACACCACTGCTGAGCGCCCGGTCTGTGGACAAGAGACTCACACCCAACCCCTGGGATGGCACATCACCAAATGGATGGCAACATTTCCCAGGAGGACCAGCTGGCCACCTACTGGCAGGCTGACCACACTGCAGAAGTAGCTAAGATTGGCTTTCACTGCACTGAGCCGCCATGTGGACACGGACTTGCGGGCCCCGTAGTGCACACAGCACTGCTTCCGACCAGGGCACCCCATTCACAGCTAAGGACGAGCAGCAGTGCACTCCCACCTCAGGGACTTGGCTCTGCCATCTCTACTTGGAATGTTCTCAGTTCCCTCCAGGCTTCTAGAAGCATCTGGGCCAGGGCTCATGGCTGTATAAGCACCTGAGGCCCACATCCCAAACAAGCTTCCCAACCTTGTTTTACTTTTTGGTTAAACTTTTGAACATTTATGAAGAAAGTGCACCGCTCTGAAGACATTAACAGATGGAACACATCAGCCCCCAGATCACAAAGCCAGCCCAGCCTGTCCCAGCGCCCCCAGCCCTGCACCCAGCCTTCTGACTTCTGACGACACCATGAGCCTACCTTTTGTACTTTACACTCATGGAAAGATAACCACCTTCATCTTTTAAAATAAATGTTTGCTTTGAAATGATTTTAGATATACAGAAAAACTGAAAAGGCGCTATAGTGTACTCCGACAACTTCCATCTAGCTGCACCTAATAATAACAGTTTGCATTACCATGGCACATTTGTCCAAATTAAGAAATTTAGGCTAGGTGTGGTGGCTCACACCTGTAATCCCAGCAATTTGAGAGGCCGAGGCAGGAGGTTCAGGTTCATTTGAGTCCAGGAGTTTGAGACCAGCCTGGGGAACATAGGTAGATCCTATCTCTGGAGAAAAGTTTTAAAAAAAAAAGTAGCCAGGCATGGTAGCGTGTGCCTATAGTCCCACCAAGTCAGGAGGCTGAGGCAGGAGGATCGCTTGAGCCCAAAAGATCCAGGAAGCAGTGAGCTATGATCGCACCACTGCATTCCAGCCTGGGTGACAGAGTGAGACTTTATCTCTTAAAAAAAATTAAGGAATTTAACATGGGTGCAATCCTGTTAATGGAATAATAATGTTAACTATTATTTAAGGTTATTAATGCCGTCATTATATTAACATGGTGAAATTCATTCAGATTTCACCTGTTTTTGCTTAACTTCTAGTAACTGTCCCAGGATCCCACCTCGGACTCACCTTCTGCCTTTAGGTCATTCCTCCTTAGCTTCCTCCACAGGCGACAACCAAGCACACACCTTGGCTGAATGGTACAGCTCATTGCTCCTGGGCTCCAAACCTCTGCAACATGTTACCGTACAGAGTACCATAGGCAATGGTAACACAACGGTGGCTATTTGTGTATCTAAACACAGAAAAGGATCATAAAAATACAGTATAAATGATTTTTTTAAATGGTACATCTGGCCAGGTGTGGTGGTTCATGCCCTATAATCCCAGCACTTTAGGAGACCGTGCTGGGAGGATCACCTGAGCCCAGAAGTTCTAGACTAGTCTGGGCAGCATAAAAAGACCCCATCTCTTTTAGATATCATATTTTAGAGATGGTACACCTGTAGATGGCTGCTCCGGGGTTATAGGGCATATAACCTTATGGGACCACCATTCTATATGTATTCTGGCAGGGACTGAAATGTCACTATCTGACACATGATTGCATAGGTAAGTAATCTAGAGATGATTTAAAGCATATGGGAAGATGTACTTAGGTTATATGCAAATACTGTACCATTTTATATCAGGACTGGAGCATCCGTGGATTTTGGTATTTGTGGGAAGTGGTGAAACTGATTCCCCACATAGGCCGAGGGACAACTATAAACATTTCAGACCCCACAGAAGGCTCAGTTACCTACCCCTCACCCCAGGTAAGCTTTCTAAAGTGTTGGTTTCACTTTATGAGCACTTTACCTGCTCATCCATGAGCCAGAGGGCTCCATCAACAGCTTGGGCTGTCTCAGAAAGACCTAGGTTCAATCCCATTCAGCCACTTAGTAGCTGCGTCACTTTGGGTAAATCATGTAACTTCTCTGAACCTCAGAGTCCTCATCTGTAAATTGGGCCGATGGTGGCCCTTACCTTGCAGGGCCCCTGTGAGGACTAAGTGAGATGAAAGCTGACACCCCAACTGACACCACTTCCCCCTTCCTCAGACTCAACAGGAAGAGGCCTTCACTACCCAATGCAAAGGTTATGGGGAGGATGTGAGGCCCCAGGGATCCCCCGTCCCAGAAGCATAAACCCTGGATGTTTGCTTCCAGAAATAACCACCTGTAGGATCAGGGTGGCTCTCAACTCCCCAAAGCCTGTTCGCCCACCCTACGAAGGCGGCATCTTCAGCAGTGGGGAAGGGGCTGCACTGTGCCACCTTCACCCTGGCCACTGTCTGCCCTCATGACTCAGAGCCCAGCTAGGTCCCTAAGCAGAGCAGTGCAGGAACCTGCCTTGGCCCTGGGCTCCAGACATCACGGCCACCCCCACCTGCCCCCACCCTGCCACCTCCATCCCTCAGCCCCTGCTTGCCTCCTTCACAGCTCAGGACATCTTAGCTCCTTACATGTCGCCATTGTCTGTCTCCTCAAAGAGAATGCAGCACAAGGGCAGGGAACTCGGTCAGTCTATGAATATGTCTCTGGTGTCAGGGAGAGATTAGAAACTCCATAGGTACTTGCCCAGTGTCTGCATGCATTCCAAAGCAGAAGACAGCTTTGGAAATGAGAATAGACCCTCTTCAGGTGAGAGTCCTTAGTTGGCATTTCACAGGTATTCTCAGTAGGCCAGGCACTGAGCTGGACCCATGGACATGTGAGCTCTGGAACCCATGGGGTGCTGTCACTCATGCACAGGTGGGTTTGCCTGGCCCTGGTGCAGTCACATAGCTCCCTGCTAGCTGAGCTGAAATTGGAACCCATTCAGTTTGGCTCTCGCACTGTTCAATGGCTCCCCAGCTGCTTTGAGTGAGAGCTAAAGCCTTGCAATGGCCTCAGTTCATTGAACCTGGGCCTTCTCTCCCTGAGCTGTCTCCTGATCTCCCCTAGCTCACACCAGGCCAGAGGCAGGCTTCCCCTCTGGGCCTCAGGCATGCCGGTCATGCTCCTGCCTCAGGGCCTTTGCACAGAGAATGCTCTCTGCCTAGAAAATTGCTTGGCTGACCCATCACCTCCTACAAACCTTGCTCAAATCTTGCTTCATCAATGAGGACAAGCCTGGCCATGCATCTAGAAGGCGTCCAGCACAGGGTATGTGCTCAATACAAAGATGAAGAAAGAAGGGATGGAGAAGAGGACGGTGAAGGAAGGGCAGAATGCTGATAGTAATTTTTATTCCAATGATAACAGGTAGCAATGAATACCTAAGGGCAACGCAGACGGGGGCAAAACCAAAGATCACAAAAGGCCAACATGAGCAGGGTGGGAGAGTGCAGCTCTACTCATCTGCCCTGGTGCAGATTTGGAGACTCCAGATGTGTCACCTCTGGGCAGCCCTTTCTCAGCCCCCTCCCCACTGAGCTCTTCCTCCACTTCCAAACCTGGCCCATCCTCCAGGGATCCAGGACAATACAGGAGACAGCCGTGCATCTCCCAGGACACTGGGAAAGGTTGTGGGTAGGGAGGATGCTCAGTGGCCCTTGAAACTCACCTCAGTTTTGCTCCAAATGCGCAAGCCTGCCACTCCTGTGAACAGGAAGAGCACTGGAATGAGAACCCAGATGCTGGGCCCTATTCCTCTTGATGTCTGAACATCTTCCCCATCCACAGCATTTCCCAGGGTCCTGGGAGAGGGACAGCTGTCTCATGTATTGTCCTGCTTCGACTGTGTATTGAGCACATACTCTGTGCTGGATGTCTTCAGATGCATGGCCAGGGTTGTAGGTCTCATTGATGAGGAAAGGTTCAAATAAGGTTTGCAGGAGGTGATGGGTCATCCAAGCAGATATCTTGGCAGAGAGCATTCCAGGCAGTAGGAATGGCTCATGCAAAGGCCCTGAGGCAGGAGCATGACCGGCATGCCTGAGGCCCAGAGGGGAAGTCTGTATCTGGCCTGGTGTGAGCAGAGGCGAGCAGCAGACAGCTCAGGGAGAGAAGTCCCAGGTTCAACGGCTGAGGCTGTTGCAAGGCTCTAGCTGTTACTCAGAGCAGCTGGGGAGCCAGCAGAGGATCCTGGCCAGAAGCAGGCTCAGCTGTGGCTCTGGTGTTAACAGGCCACAACACAACAGCGGGGAGGAGATGGGGGCCAGCTGGCTGGTCCAGGTAAGTAATGAAGGGTGCTCAAACTAGGTGGGAGAAGGCAGGTGATGAGTAGTGTCACCTCAGGATCATTGTGAAGGTGTCACCTGTATTATTTACTCATGGACTTAATGGGGATGGGTGTAGAGGGAAAAGGAGAGTCCAGTCCACAGGCCCCATGAGCCAGACTGAATGGGTTTTAATTTCAACTCAGCAGGGAGCTATGTGACTGCACAGGAGCCAGTGCAAACTGAACAGACAGGGACATCCTCCCTGGACTACTGTCCATTCATCCATCCATTCATCCATTGGCCTATCTCTAGTCCTGTCCCAACTACAGCCCTAGCAAGTGGAGACAACAAAAAGACCAGTTTTCCAGCTTTGTGGTCTTGGAAGCAGTTGCTACCAGTATGAGGAGAGAGAATCAGTTTCCTCCAGGATCCAGAGAGCATATCAGCCAGCCTCAGAGTCAGGAAAGGAGCTCAGCCTCTCCACCAGCTAGACAGGCCTGCAGTAGGATGGGGCTGGGGCTGGCCATGCGGATCACTTGGGCCTCATGAGGGGAAAAGAAAGACCACGGGGCAGAGGAGGAGCATGGGGGCAGCTGGTGGCCTAAGGAGAAGGCACCTCAGAGAAGGGGTCTGTCTTAGTTTGTTTTCACGCTGCTATAAAGAAATACCGGAGACTGGGTAATTTATCAAAGAAAGAGGTTGAATTGACTCACAGTTCAGGAAACTTACAATCATGGTGGAAGGCAAAGGGGAAGCAGGCACCTTCTTCACAAGGCAGCAGGAGGGAGTGAGTGAGAAAACGAGGAAGTGCCATGCTTTGAAACCATCTGCTCTTCTGAGAACTCCCTCACTATCAGGGGAACAACATAGGGGAACCCGGCCCCCTATAATCCAATCACCTCCCACGAGGTTCCTCCCTTGACACATGGGGATTACAGCTCAAGATGAGATTTGGGTGGGGACACAGAGCCAAACCTATCGGGGTCTCACTCTGTCTTGCAGCTCCCCAGGGGCTGAGGCTGAGTGCAGAACTGCTGGCCCTGCTCTACAGCTTGTGGGAGCTCTGCCTGTGCGCCCCCTTCTGCTGCTTCCTGGGGGTGGGGCCTGCTTCCTCAAAAGGAGGGCGGATCTGTTCTCCTGCCAGCCCCTCACAGGGCCTTGTGGAGCCCTGGCCACATCCTCCCAAGGTGAGGGCATAAAACTGGTTCCCCTGCCCTTCTTGCTGCTTGGGTGACAAGCCTCGGGTCATCCCTAGGTCCTGTCACTGCTCTGCTTCTAAATGGAGGGCGTTTTGCCAAATCTTCCTGGGAGAGGCCGGGGGCTCATCCTGTTGTTTGTTCTATCTTGGTAAAATGAGGTTGAGACATCTAGACAAGCAGACAATAGAGTGGCACCCCGGAAGGGGGGTGGCGGGTGCTGGCATTTAGGCTTGCCTGGACCTTGTGGGGAGGGAGAAAGGTTACAAGGAGGCAGCACTGTCAGTCAGGGCTAAAGTCAGGAAGACGTGGTTATGCTAGGGGGTGTGGGGGCAGAGTGTGGCTGGCTTGGGGTGGGGCATAAGTGAGAGCCAAGATCTGTCAGCATGCAGTGAGTGTGGCTGACACCTGGCCTAAGGACTGTGGGGCCCAGTGGTTGCTCTTAGTTCCTGGATCCAGGGAGATTTCTGGAGCCTGTGCCTGGGACTTTCTAGGGGTGGAGATGGTGAGGGGCAGGGAATGGGTGGCAGAGGAGGCCTTGCATGGCAGAGTTCAGGGCAGGATGCCGGGCAAGGACCGGATTGCCGTGGCTGCTCCCGTCCCCACCATTACCCCTACCTCTACCCCAACCCTGGTGCAGGGTAGGGCCTTGGCAGGTGCCCTCTGCTTTGGCCTCAGCAGATCACAGGATGGAAGCCAGCAGTCCAATAGGCATGCCACTCAAGCCAGCAGTGACCTGCAGCTTCTGCTTCCTGGAGCGTGCAGTGCCCACCCAGGAGAGCACAAGCACACTCCACACCCCTGACCTTGAGGGCACTGGGAGGTGGGGGCGCTGTGCTGGGACCAAGGCCTTGCAGCCCTGTGCGTGTGCCCTGGAAGGTAGCCTAGGAGTCCTGCGTGCACCTCTCTGCGCCAGGGGATGGGACAGGAGCCTGAACAGTGGCAGAGAGGGAGAGGAGAAGGGAGACAGAAAGAGACATGGGGAGAAAGGAGTTAGAGAGAGGAAGAGAGATGGGGAGAGAGACAGAGGAGGCTGAGAGGTAGCATGGGGAGAGAGATAAGGAGAGAGACATAAAAGGTAGCGAGGCAGGGAGAGAGGGCATGAGCAGAGGTCAGATCACTCTTGATCTTAGTTCCCAGTGCAAACTGTAGGTCACCGTCACCTGCCCACACGTGCGCTAAAGAGCTCTGTGCCTGCTGCCCACAGCCCCTGAGAACCCCTTCTCTTGAAGAATAAAACTTTTGATGACTGCCATTCCTCACTGGATTTTGGTTGTGTCTTTGATGAACCGTAATGTCCCACCTTCCTGGGCTCAAGGTTCCACCAAAAGCTGATGCCTCTTTTTGGGAGGCTCTGCAGTACCTTCATCTCACTAGGCTCCCCAGGAAGCTTATGAACTTTGGTTGGACCCTAAGCAGTCGGATACATGCTGGGACTCTGCTTCTCTCTTTCACTAAGAGGGAAAGTCAAAAAAGAGATTGAAGCATGGTCTGCAGAGAAGGTACTTGTGCAAACACCAGGAGAACAAGAAGCCTGAGTTGTCTTCATTTCTCTTAAAAACACTCATTCCCTCCCATGCCATCTTAGTGAGGGCATGAAGCACAGCATGTGTGTATATGTGTGCAGGTATCTGAACATGTATGTATGTGCATGTGTGTGTGTTCATGTGTGTGTGTGTGTTGCAGGGGTGTGCTGTGGACAGGAGGTCCGGGGGACAGCTCCAACTCAAAGCTGCAAGTCTCTGTGATAGAATGGTCAAGATTCACTGGACCACACCAAGAGATGTTTTCATGTGCCTCCAGATTTATTAGCATTGAAACCCATATTTTTAGTACCATGTAAACCTTAAGTTGCTTATCTATTCTTAGAAGCATTTACACCAGCAGTCCCCAACCTTTTTAGCACCAGAGACCAGTTTCGTGGAAAACAACTTTCCCATGGGCCAAGGAGAGGGGAAGGGATGATTTGGGGCTGATTCAAGCCCATTACATTTATTTTGCACTTTATTTCTACTATTAATACATTGTAATATACAATGAAAAAATTATACAACTCACCATAATGTAGGATCAGTGGGAGCCTTGAGCTTGTTTTCCTGCATCTACATGATCCCATCTGGGGGTGATGGGAGACAGTGACAGATCATCGGGCATTAGATTCACATGGGAAACTCTCAAGTTTCCCATCAGCAAGAAGCTAGGAGGAGAGAATCAAGAGGCCCTCTTCCCTCTCTCCTTACTTGAAGGAGAGAGGAAAGAAGCCCTCTCGGCTAGCCCTGAAGGCAAACGTATGCAATACTTTAGAGTTACTAACATCAGAGTGGTGTAAGGACTGGAAAAGATGATCCATGTTGAATCCACACTCCCTCCCGTTCACAGTCTCCTATTTCCAGGAAAAGCTGTCCAGGCCCTTCCCAGGCCTGCGTTTTGTTTGGGGTACACATGCCACCATAAACTCCATCACCTGCCATCTTGGAACTCTCTCTCCACAAATCCCTTTTCTCTTTCTACTTTTATTTGCAAAATTTCCGACAAAGAAAATATCATTGGAAGACATTCTCAATAAAAATCAAGGATGTGTATTTGAAAAAGGAAAGTCCATCCTGGGCAGCAAAATAGCCTAAGACAATGAATCCGCTAGACAGATATCTTAGAGAAACGAACCGACCCAAATGTGGTCCCCATTGGTAACATACACGTATTTTATTGATGCTTCCATGGTTAATAGCATCGCCATGCTCCCCTTGAGACATTGTGTATCCCAGTCCATCAGAGAGGGAGAAATACTACTCATTGTTTAAACCTTGTATAGTGCTTCCAGGAGAGCCTTAAATTATTGTAACAAAGCAGTTTGGTTTTTTATAAAGTGATCTTTGACTCACCCGACCTTATCCTTATCATAGTAAGTATGAAAATCACAATACCTTTACACAATACCTTATTGGAGGGATCTGGACAAATGTCATTTGCCATCACTTAGAATTGTATATACATTTACAAAACCATAAAATGCTAGAAGGACATACATTTAATATACATTAATGCATAAATTTCATATGTATGTCCTTCTAGCATTTTATGGTTTTGTAAATGTATATGCAAGTCTACGTTTTTTTTAAATACAAACATAAATGTGAACTGGCATTTTTCAATCAACTTCTTTAATTGGATATGCAATTTGTGTGAGTTTGATAGAACTTCCAAAGAAGTTCACTGTTTTAGCAGGTCTTCACTTGTGATCAGTCACAGCTTAACCTAATGATCACTAAAGGGAAAAAAGAAAATATAACCGCTTTGTGCCTGGGACTGTGGTGTCCTGGGCCAAACACAAGACGTTACAGGTTACTCAGCCTATTCTAAGCATCATAAGTTTCCACCAGATAAACAGCAATGCCATGAAGACTCCAAGGTTTAATACCCAGGATTACCACAATTATTAATGGCTGAAATAAAGAGATTAGCCTTTGCTTTTCCATCCAATTCTTTTGCATTTTGTTTTCTTTTAATAGCAATAAAATACTTTAAAACAAACAGCTAGTCAAAAAAATAAAGAACAGAGAAAATACATTTTAAAACTTGCGCTTTCCTACCCAGAATCTGTGGCTGTTAATATTTTTTCATATTTGCTCTAAGTGGGTTTAAAATCAAGAAATACAGCATTGAGAACTTCCTTGACTTTCACATCCATTCTCATTCCAATCTCTTCTTCCCAGAGACAAACACAATTATACATTTGATATGTATGTCCTTCTAGCATTTTATGGTTTTGTAAATGTATACACAAGTCTAGGTTCTTTAAAAATATTAACATAAACAATGAACTGGTATTTTTCAATCATCTCCTCTAATTGGATATACAATTAGTGTGAATTTGAGAGAACTTGTTGGTCCATACAAGAAGTTCACTTTTTCACCAGGTCTTTACTTGTGATCAGTCATAGCTTAACCTAATGATCACTAAAGGGGAAAAAAAGAAAAAATTTAGACACATCCTGACTCTCTCAATTATAATCCAAAACTTTCTAGAACGGATGCCTCACATCGTTACATTTGACCACCTTTGATTCAACAGCCCCTGAGCTTTATGTCTAGCAAGAGACACCCAGAGCTCTATGGAAAAGAGGGCAGCAGACCAGACCAAAACTTTGCAGTCTCAGCATATCACGGAGCCAC
The DNA here is from genome assembly GCF_009764315.1 of Trachypithecus francoisi. Classification (NCBI taxonomy): domain Eukaryota; kingdom Metazoa; phylum Chordata; class Mammalia; order Primates; family Cercopithecidae; genus Trachypithecus; species Trachypithecus francoisi. Next base: position 19,002,574 of record NW_022681466.1, on the reverse strand, counting down.
AGGCACGTGAGCATGTCAGGCAACTTTCTGGGTTTATATTTAAGCACCTCTGAAAACTGGAAAAACCCTTGGCACAAATTCAATCTTTGTGTAGGCAAACCAGTTTAGTTCTTAGTTTCTGTTTACTGTTGGGCTTGGTTCAAACGTTGCATTCTATACCCCTGTTCTTGCCACCAAAGTTATTTCACCATGAAGTTTCACATCTAATCCTGAGTGTCATGATTGTTAATCTAAGAATAACATACTGCCTTCAAAAAACAGCGTCAAGGTTGAGAGAAGGAAGAATTACTCCCTTCTCGTTAGAAAAAAGACAATCCTGTACACACATGTTTACTGCTCTTCTCAGTTGCCTAGGTGCATCTTCTGTTGATAAACAAAAACTTGTTTTGCTGCAGGACATTGCTCAAGCAACACCTCTATGCCTCATCTCCTCATCTGCCCTAAATAGGTTATGCATTTCAGGCAGGCAGATTATTAATTATTTGTTGAGCACCTATTGTGTGCCTACTTTGTGTCTGCCATAAAAGTACCACAAGGATCAGTTTTAAAATGTGAAAATTCTTCAAAATTATTTAAACTCTCTGACTCAAGTGCTAATCTAGCAGGGAGAATGGCCGGATGGAGTCCAGGGACGGGGTTTTGAGCCAGCTGCATGGATTGTTCCAAGGCAGCAATATGCAGGTATGAGCTGTGCCAGGCACAAGAGCACCCAGCTGCAGGGTGGGATGGAGACCAGCTTATGTGCTGCTTGCCAAACCAGGCACCTGCAGGCTGCATCCACCCAGAGAGAGAGCCTTTCTCTAAACCATTAATGGTGCACAGCGGTTACTGCAGACCTGGTTAAGAGGTCAAGAGCAGAAAAAAGCTAGAGAGAATGGGGGCAGATATCAGGAGGCACCAAAGCCAGAACCAGGAAAAGTTAGAGAGAATAGGGGCCAATAATGCCCTGGAGGCACCCAAGGCCAGAACCAGAAAAGCTGGATCTACCATTAAATCCAAGGGGTGAACGTGGGGCTAGAAATGGAGACAAAGGCAAGGTAGTGACAGAAACAGGGCAGCAAACAACGACCAAGCAAAAAAACTGACAATTTACTAAATGCATAAGACAACTGCAATAGACAGTTTGTTTTATTCTCCTCCTCCTTTCTTCTTTCCTCACTCATTCTCCCTCCTTCCTCCTCATGCTCCTCTTTGTCTCCTTTCTCTCTCTGTTTTAGTAACAATCTTAGAGCACAAGTGTAAACCTTCAGTTAAATGGACAGCAGTGAGGCAAACACCAGCTTTTCTAAAATCCTTGACATCCAAATGGGAAACAGAGCTCACCAAAGCTCAGCTGCACAATTCCAGATGTTCCTCTCTCCATCTCTCACCCATGGAATATTTTCCCTCTCATAGCCCGCTGAAGTGTCTCTGCACTTCAGTTCATGAAATAGTGCCTTGGGGAACCAATCTAATTAAGCATTAATCAAGAACGGGTTGAAACTCTCTATGTCCTTTCCCTGCCCCCAGAATGCACCCTTCTTAGAGGCACATCCCTCTGTGACGGTCATACCTGTGCACTACCATGCATGGCCTGTGATCACTTCCCATGGTGACCCTCCCCCATGTCCCCCTGGCTCTTTGACAATGGACCACACAGTCTGCTCTCAGGGTCTTGGTAACCCTCATGTTTCACAGTGGCCAGCAGTCAGCCAGTCTCCATGACCAACCAAGACAAAGTCAGCATGTGCAGGTCTGAAATAATTATTAAAATGAAATAGAAATAGGTTAAATTTTACCCAGGCTTTTAATAATAGACTTAATTGTTGCTTTCCTGTGTAGAAAATAGGCATAAGTGGCTGGGCGCGGTGGCTCACGCCTATAATCCCAGCACTTTGGGAGGCTGAGGCAGGTGGATCACGAGGTCAGGAGATCGAGACCATCCTGGCTAACATGGTGAAACCCCGTCTCTACTAAAACTACAAAAAATTAGCCGGGCGTGGTGGCGGGCGCCTGTAGTTCCAGCTACTTGGGAGGCCGAGGCAGGAGAACGGCATGAACCTGGAGGCAGAGCTTGCCATAAGCCGATATCGCCAGCCTGGGTTACAAAGCGAGACCCTGTCTCAACAAAAAAAAAAAAAAGAAAGAAAAAAGAAAATAGGCGTAAGTGGAAATCAGTTCCCATAAAGTGACTGAAATTCCTATGACTTTGACACCACCAGCTCTGTGCTTTAATCTTTCCATTTGAAAACTCTGATTGTTGTAATCAGCGAAAATGCCACCAGTTTCATAATCATAATTAGTCATCTTCCTCCTAACACAGCACACACACACACCTGCACTCACATACACAAGCATAGGTGCACAGACCCACACAGATGCATGCAGGCACATCCGAATTCTTTTCTCTCTGATTCTCAGCCCTCGAGCTCAGATTCTTCCGTTTCTTGCCCCATCTGGCCTGTCTTCTACAACCCTCAGTTTGAGAGGACCTGAAACTAGATTCTCACCTGGGTACTGAAGGGCTCGAATGAACAAAACCTTTGATTCTCAAGGCTGTGGAGTCTTGTGTCCTGAGCAATAGGAAAGGGGTCAGCATGCAGCGCTGCTAAGGAAGTGAATAGGAACTCCATGTACTGGACACCTACGATGTATCTAGTTGGGTTGAGCACCTTTGCAACATAATCTCATTCTACCCTTATTTAAAAGAAAATGAGGTGGTTATTAGTCTCCCATTTTCAGTTTAAGAAACCGTGGCTTAAAATGCCTAGTAACACACTTCAGGCTGAGATACAGTTAGAGATTACAAGACTGAAACCAGATTGAAAACTAAAACAGTCACTTTCAAATGCATGATTTTTCTGGAGTTTGGTTTCTAGCCTTTCTTTTTGAGCCTTTTAACCACTTTTAAAACTTTAAACACACGCACTCCCATGTGCCACACCCAAGCCTTAGCTCGTGGGGGTCATTGACGCTGCAGGAAGTCATCTTGTGTAGATACCATCACATCCAGCCTGCAGCTGAGCATGTGTTTGAATTTTTTTGTAAATATGTCTTTGACTGGGGAGGCTGTACATCTTCCCTAGGCTTTACATTTCAGTCCTGTGCTTGTCCCTACATGTTAAAAAGAAAAAAAAGTGAGGGTGAGGGAACGCTACCTCTGCACACCTGCAGCAGGCTCAGCCAGGAGCCCGGCGGGGCCGGGGCCCACCTGCCTGGCGCGTAACTTCATCAAGTTGTTGGTGTGCATTTTGCAATAACAAGGGACAGGCCGTGTCATCCTCATAATCTTTTAGAGTTGGAGCCATTCTTGTGACTTGGTGCCTGCTTCCAGACTCCCCTGTTTTTGATGAGAAAGGTGAGCAGTCGTTAGATGTCAGTGATTCTTCTTTGAAACATAAAAAAAGACATACCTGACTTGTAACTGTCATCCACTACCCCGAAACTTTAAACGTTAGTGTTCAGTAAACCTATTTTCCATTCAACTGCCAACATGCTCCTTTTAATAAAAGTGTCAATCAAATTAATCCTTTTAACTCTCCCAAGGCTTTCCTCTTCCCTTGAAATGAAATCAGATCCCCCGCAGAGCTGGCGAGCCCCCATGTACCCTGGCCACTGCCCACACATACAGGCCGATTGCTCCTCCCCTACTCATCACTCTAGATGCCCTGGCCTTGCTCCCTCCTTCAGAGGCATCCGTCTCACTCCCTTCCTTGACTTGCTGTCCCCCTCTCTGGAAAGCTCTTTCCCTCTGCTCTGTTTCTTCTCTGTTTTCAGGTCTCAATGCAAATGTCGCCTCTCAGGCAAGCTCTCCAAACTGAGACAATAGGAGCTCAGTTCATGTCTATCAAAAATAGGAGCAAACAGACTTTGTAGGAGACTGAGTAGAATGTTTTACTGGGACTAGACAATATCAAACTTAGACCCCAAGAGCCCAGGAATTCAAATTGAAGGTCAAAGTGTCAATGACAAGAATACTGAGCCTTACATAGGTACCGTACTGCACCATTTATAAAGCACTTCCATACATGGGGGATCTTCACAACCCCACAAGGCTGCCAGGTCTCTCGAAAAGAGGACTCTGATGGTCAGGGCCGTCAACAATATATCCAAAACCAGGACCCAAAAATGCTGCCTCCAAAACAAGCCGTAATTCTTCTCATCACAGCATCCTACACCATCTCCTAGTGGGTATGACTCATAGCCCAGCGCCATTATGGTTTATTTCACAGGAAGGGGCAGGGCAGGGATTAGGAGACATTTCCTGGGTTCTGGTTTCCTTGCTTCCTTGCTATGGGCCTCTCCCCTCAGAGCAGTGTTTTCTGAGAAGCTAATGACCTCAGAGTCTGCAGACCTGGGAACCTGTGGAAAAGAGAAACTAAGCTTGCACCTGGGAAAGCCCAGGGTTGAATAACAGAACCTCACCTTTAATAATTCTTGCTTTTTTTTTTTTTTTTTTGAGACGGAGTCTCGCTCTGTCGCCCAGGCTGGAGTGCAGTGGCCGGATCTCAGCTCACTGCAAGCTCCGCCTCCCGGGTTCACGCCATTCTCCTGCCTCAGCCTCCCGAGTGGCTGAGACTACAGGCGCCCGGCTAGTTTTTTGTATTTTTTAGTAGAGACCGGGTTTCACCGTGTTCGCCAGGATGATCTCGATCTCCTGACCTCGTGATCCGCCCTTCTCGGCCTCCCAAAGTGCTGGGATTACAGGCTTGAGCCACCGCGCCCGGCCTTCTTGCTTTTTTTTTTCCTGCCTCTGCTTTGTTGCTGAAATATACAAGAGAGAAAGAGAGCGTTCTGAACCCATTAGTTATCTCCTCCTTCCAAGCAAGCAGCAGACATTCATGATTAATGATGAGGTGACTTTCTACACTGATTTCATTGAAATCTGTATCCTATCCAGGTTATTTATTTTTAAAGTTGATAAAGACTTTTTCTACTAAGTCTTCTCTTCCAAACTCAAATAAAGCAAAGTTTTGTATACATGAGCTTCCACTAAAAAGGAGCCCAGACTCTCAGATCCTCTATTCTCCATTCTATAGGATTGTGCTGCTGAAGACAAATGGAGTAGTGAGTGATCAATCTTTGAGACTCAGCATTCTCTCCATGTTAGCCCTAATGCAAGAGAGAGGACTGGTCCACACTTAAGGCGAGAAGGTGGCCACAAGCAAGTGTTGAGGGCTGGTCTCCTTAGCTGTCCTCTGGTATCCGCAGCCCTGAATGGAGGGTTTTGGATATTTTTCCCTGGACATCTCCACCACACCTAAATATATGGTCTGCAAGTTTTGGAGAGAATTTCCAACCCCCACTCTACCTCCTGCCCCTCTCTACCTGTTCTCATAGGTTGAGGATATTCTCATCTCTATTGAAAGTTCCCATTCTCAATCTCTTCATTTCAATCATTGATTTAGAAAAGTAGGAGTAGAGAAGTGAAAAATGAGACTCAATCTCATTTGTGGGCTGGGCCTTGGGTTTCCTTACTTGATTGCTGTTTTTGTTTCTTTAAACATTGGTAAATCGGTTGCCCCTGAAGGCAGTAATGTGACAAAACGATGGTCCCAACTGCATATAAATAAGAACAGGTGAGATCAAAGCTCAAGGCTCACTAGGACAAAAGAGGCTTTTCCGTCAAATAACCCACTCACAGTTCTCCATCATCTGATGTGGACCCCAGGCAACTGAGCAGAGAAACTTAGCAGAGAACTCCAGCATAGAGTTCCAGGCCCACATCACAGAAATACAGAAAGTCGCAAGGAGTCCTTGAGTGCCAAGGCAGGCACCAAGAGAGGAAGGTGAACCAAAGGCATCTCCCTACCATCCAGCCTAGCAGACACCACACTCCTCCTGGCCACTATATTCCTCTATCCTTTGCTGCTCCTTCCTACTTTCTACCTAAACATTTCAGCACGCCTGTGTGTGTGGTGTACATATGCTTATATAATATGTGGTCATGTCTATGCATATATGAGATTACATACCATATGTTAAGGTGATATATATTACCTTAGTACAGTTTTTGTTTTTTTTACTCCAAATGTTTTCAGATCCCTCCACTTAATGTTTCAAAATAAATAGTTCCTGTATCTCTAAAGACACCTTCATATGAATTTGCCATTCTCTTTCCCACCACCTTCTTCCCAAACACTAAATCCAGGTTAATGGTCTTTCAGGGAGACTTTCCATTGAAGGAAATCACAGACCATATATGGGGTGAATAACCCCTTCATCTGATGGAAAAACACTGGTTATTTTAAAAATTTATACAAGACAACCAATTTTGGAATTAATGAGTGAAACAGACAATTATAACTTTTGAAAAAGAGTTTATTAGGAGGTTAACAAAGGATTTCTATTGCGTCTCCAAAGACCAAGAGTGACAAGGAAGATTTACTCCAATTATGTTCTGTTTCATAGCATGCCCATCAGTTTTGTCACAATTAATTGAATTTTCTCTAAATCACATTTAGGTAAGTTTTGTTCAAGTATAACATGTTATGCAAATGCGTGTTTATGATGATAGATATTACTTGATCTTGATCCTGCTGTAGGTCTCTCTATGTGACTCAGAAGACAGATTTTGCAGCCTTATGCTGAAGAATCAAGCCAGGGAATACAGTGGAAGGCTAGAGCTGACCCCTGGAAGCCAGGGCTGATAGAAAGGTTTCTGCCTCTTTCCAAAGTGTGTTCACTGTTGGAGATGTTGGGATGAAGTAGAGTTGAGGTGTGACTGATGCCTTTCTTCTCCTCCTGGTCATGGGGCCTCTAGCACCCAAAAGTGTTGCAAGGCCCGCACCGAGCACGTGGGCCACAGGGATTAGAGATACAGGGCCCAATGGACTTGTCACATGCATTTGTTGTGGCGCAGGGGTTGGAGGGGAGCCTGTGGGCAGAAAATCATTGGAGCAAATTAGAGTACAATGAGCTGAAGAGATTGGAAAATAATAAAAGGGCTTTGTATAAGAATATCATTCTCCTTTGGACTGCCTCCAAACAAAAGCTTGAAATTATAAATTCATTTGCATCAAGAAGACTATTCATCTCCACAGCAACCTCACATGCCCCAAGGAAAAGATTACTACCCCCATACTGACTTGCAGTCCTCGCTCTCCAAGAGGCTCCGGTACGTGTTGATCTCACACTCCAGTCGGGCACGCACGTCCAGCAGCACCTGGTACTCCTGGTTCTGCCGCTCCAGGTCACAGCGGATCTCCGCCAGCTGGGACTCCACGTTGGTGATCAGGCTCTGTACCTGGGACAGCTGGGAGCTGTAGCGGGCCTCGCTCTCTGTCAGCGTGTTTTCCAGAGAGTCTCGCTGTGGTGGGGAAGATCAGGAATGTCAGAGAGCTGCTCCTAATAAGGTTCCTCCATGGGGTTCCAAAGAACTCACAAGCTCCAAGAGCTAAGGAGAGTGTGTGGCCCCAAGGGCATCCCCGGGACTCTGCCTCCCAATTTCCCATCGCTCACCAGCAGGTCAGAACAATACACACCAGGTTGTGCTGGGCCTGCAGCTCGATCTCCAGGGCGTTGACCGTGCGTCTCAGCTCGATGATCTCCGCCTGGTAGGACTGCAGCTGCTCTGCGCTGGATACCACCTGCTTGTTCAGCTCCTCGGTCTGAAACACCCAAGGGGAGAAAGGATCAGACCCTGCCTCCAGGGCCCTGGGGCACCTCGGGTCCTGAGTGGCCACGTGCTTAGATGCCCACCTGCGTGGCAAACCATTGCTCCACTTCCCTGCGGTTGGTTTCCACCAGGGCCTCATACTGACTCCTGGTCTCGTTCAGGACCTGGTTCAGGTCCACAGCAGGGGCAGCGTCCACCTCCACGTTGAGGCGGTCTCCAAGCTGGCAGCGCAGGGTGTTGACCTCCTGATTGAGAAAGGGCAAAAGTTTAAATTTCACAAAGAATCTTGGTGCTCTCCTTAAGAGAATGCAATTCAACTTCTGATCATTCTTAAGTTTTCAGGAAACTTTGTTCCCTCTGATCCTCTCATTAACCAGGATCTATATTCAATGACTAATCTGTATACTCCACTTTTTACAAAGTACTTTCAAGCTCATGACCTCTCTCTGCCCTTTGTATTAAATGTACCACTCCTCATTTAGAGAGATTCAGTGATTTGGGCTCAGAGCTGATACATGGTAGGCCATTATTTAAACTCTGGTCCCCAAATGCCCAGTTCAGTGTTTTTGCTAATATACCATATAGCCTCATATGTTTGACTCTTAAGCAAGGATAATGAAAAGAACAGAGTCTAGCTGAAGAGGAAATACAGAATGCTTACTTCAAAATCTGCCAACCTGGCATAGAAGAGACTTAAAGGGTGATTTGTTGATTCCACCAGCATAGATTTTACTGAAAGCAATAAATACCTGTTTACTTCCCTGCTGAGCATAGCTTGGTCCTTGGGCTTAGGTGGATTTCAGACAAATTTGTATTCAACCTAATCTCTACCACTTAATACATTGCTTCTAGAAGTTTCTTGAAGCCTCGACTTCTTCATCTTAAAATGAGAACTGCCTCCAGAGTTAAAGCACTTAGCACAATGTTTGGCACATACTAAGCACCTGATTAATATTAACTGTCACCATTTACATTGTTCTTGGATTTCAGGTTGCATAAAATACATGTCTTCTTTTTTGTCCAACTGACTTAGCCGTAACAGTGAGCATTTTGCTCGAGGCTGTTTCCAAGCAATACTGAACAGCAGAAAGAGCTCTGGATAGGAATGAGAGTTGCATTTTGTTCCAGCTCAGCCCTCTCTGCCTGGTGGGCCTAGGTCATCCTGGCTTCTCCAGCTACAAATGGAGAATTGGAATAGAAGATTGCTGCTGCGTGCACTCTAACCAGGGTGCAGGAGAGGCTGTGGCTGCTTCCTTGTTACTCAACTTTCCTCGTTACTGGGCTTGCCAACTTCCTCACTCTCATTCCTGCCTCTGGCAGAAAAATCCTAATCTCACATCACAGGTTGTTAGATTACTCTTTCTCTACATACCCATTTTTGTATCCAGAATTACTTCCTCGGCTAATTGAGCCTCTGCCGACAGCCTGTCCTGGACCCTGTGATGGTTATGAAACAGGCCCTGGCGAGTCTGAGCCCATCACTCTTCAGGGAACTCACCTGCTCATGGTTCTGCTTGAGGCACAGCAGCTCCTCCTTCAGGGATTCCACCTGGGCCTCCAGGTCAGACCTGCACAGGGTCAGCTCATCCAGGATCCTGCGCAGGCCATTGATGTCCGACTCCACCAGCTGCCGCAGGGACATCTCGGTCTCATATCTGTGATCATAGGAGGGTCAGGGACAGGCTGGGCAGGAATGGGCTTGGCCTTGACCCTGCTTTGGTTTTGTTTGTCAGGCAACTAGGAATTAGGGTTTGTAGTTTTTATAGCCATCTCTTTTGTTTAGGTTTTCAGCATCAAGCTGGAAGAAAACGCACTGGTAATTTTATGTTTAAAGATCCAGTGGATAGACTTCTATATTCCTAGCTACTCAGGAGGCTAAGGTGGGAGGATTGCTTGAGCCCAGCAATCTGAGGATCTGAGGTTACACTGAGCTATGATCGCACCACTGTCCTCCAGCCTGGGTAACAGAGCAAGTGCCTGTCTCTAAAAAAAAAAAGAAACAAGAAAGCCAGTGGATTTAGGATGAAAGCCAATAAATTGTAAGATTTCCAAAATAATATACTTCCACATTCATCATTCTCATGAATGGATTCTGTGCATAGGAGAACATCAGGGGCCAACACGTCTACAATGACCCACAGTACGACTAGGGATGTCACTTCACAGAGGAGAAGCAGGAGGAAAGGAAGTCTAAGGCCTGGAGAAAGGATCTCTGAACTATGGTGTGCAGTGGCTCTGTGAATCTTGGGCAAAGCATCTAGAACACAGCTCAGTCAGTGTTTGTTTAACTTGTGTTGACAACAGGCTAAAGGGAAGGAGAGCAGCCAGAGAAGAAAAATAAACAACACCCCGCTTGCCCACTCACTTGGTCCTGAAGTCGTCTGAGGCCAGCTTGGCATTGTCGATCTGCACCACAAGCCTGGCATTCTCAGACTTGCTGCACAGGATCTGGAAGGCCCAAAACATTCAAGAATGAGCAAGGACTTGGTAATTTTTCGCCAATGGAAGTCCTTCCTAATTCACTTCCTTGGAAGGATCAGGATGAGAAATCACTGTCTATCTTATTAAATGCTTTCTATATACAGCAGGTACTCAATGAATACTTCCAAAATTATATTCAAAAAACAGAACACCAAAATATGCAAAAAGTATAAGTAGATAATCTTTTTTCTATCCTAATGAGCAATACTGAGAAGCCGACAATAATAATAGTTGGCATTTATGAAAAACACCTACTATGTTTCTGGCATGATACTAGGAGCTGAGGATACAAAAATTGGTAAGCGCTTGATCCTGCCCTCAAGAAACTTTCAATCAAGCAGAAAAGACAAACAGGTAAACTAGCAGTTGCAGAGGACTGGATCAGGGAAGAAGCCACATGCTCCCAGATGTCCCAGACAACTGGGACTACTTTGTCCTAGGTAATTTCCAATCTTCCCAGTTTTGGACAAACATTTTAGGCTCTCACTGGACACTGTGCACCAGGAGAAGCCTAGAGTTATGAAGATGAGGTCAATGAAGTCAGGGTAAGTAGGAACCCAGAAGAGAGAGGCAGCCAGCAGTCCAAGGGGCAAAACGCTCAGATGAGGGAGAAAGAAAACAGCCCAATCTTTACAAAAGATTCCGTTTCCCCAGCTTCCTTTGGACTCAGTCCTTTTCTGTCACCTCAGGGTAATCATTCTGGAGCTTGGCAAGCACATGGAAGCATTCAGAAGTAGTTTTTAATTACAGCTCATTTATGCAAAGTACTGCTACCTCCACATAGACTAACACTATGCAAATATTTAGACCTAACAGTCCCAAGTCTAAGATGAGATGGGCCCTCAAGAAAACAAAATGGAAAGGCCAGTTTTCAGCTTTCCATTCACATCAAGAGCTCACATTGCTTCTCAATCACAGCTCGGATTCTCTCCCGACAACTTCCTACTGGAGGCACTGTGTCGCCCACTCCCCACCTTCTGCTGGAGCTCCTCGATGGTCTTGAAGTAGGACTGGTAGCTGGCGCACACCAAGGGCTCCTGCTGCTGCGACCGCTCCCGGATGAGGTTCTCCAGCTCCGCATTTTCCCGCTCCAGCTGACGCACCTTCTCCAGGTAGCTGGCCAGGCGGTCGTTCAGGAACTGCATGGTCTCCTTCTCACTGCCATTGAAGGAGCCCTCGCAGAACCAGTTGCAGTTGCCCACATTGGCGGGGATGTTGCAGGCCCCAGGTAGGGTGCAGCCGTGGCAGCTGGGGGGCACGCAGGGCCGGGAGGAGCAGCTGGTGCGGCAGCTCAGGCTGGGCAGGCCACAACTGTAAGACATGGTGCAGGGAGGGAGTGCCCAGCTGAAGACAGAGCCCAAAATCTCCAAGTTGTAGAGCAGTGGGTCTCCTTCCTCCAGAGAGCATTTATACCTCGTCTGTGGAGGGTGTGGACACATAAGGCAACCCCCACTTTTTTTTTTTTTTTTTCTCATTTGGTGATTGTCAAAAGCCCTTCCCTACATTTGTTGTGTTTCTTCAGAAGAGTCTCTTCCCTCATAAAAGACTTTACTTGGGCTTCTCGCTAAGTCAGGACTCCTCTTCCATGCTGTGTGTCATGATGCAAGAGCTTCGTGGTGTGACTTCAAAGACCTGGACTCATGAAAGCCCTGGCCTTCATCAGTGGGATGCAGCAGGTCAAGAGACAGTATTGCTGTTCTGCTTCCTGACTTGAGGCCCCCAACTCCTTGGCACGCCCCTGGCTCTCCTTGGTGAAATGGAAAAGCATAGCTCTTGCCCATGTGTCTTTTGCTAGGTCACATTTCCAAGTGCTGAATTCCAAATTCATGGTTCTCAGAAAGAGGATAGATCCTTTCTGGGGCAGTTCCTGATGGCCACCTTTCCTGATATGATGGGCCTTTTTCACATCCATGATGATGTCAATCAACCAAATAATAGATATCCACTAGGACAATTTCATCCAGGGTGATGTAATAGACACTGGGAGGGGTGGGAGATAGGACCAATGCTATGGTCAGAAGTTCTTACTTGTTAAGAACCTGCACAAGCCCAAGGTAGTGTGGACACTTTTCACAAACTAGATCCTTTTTACCAACATGATCTTCAAACATGCAGAACTGAGATGTCCATTACTCCTCACCACAACTCTTCAAGATAAATTGTATAATTCCCATTTTATAGATGAGCACACCAAGGCATAGAGGGTAAGGGATAATAAGTTGTGGAGCTAGGATTCCAAAGCAGATCTCTTTTCTTTTCATCACAATATGCAGCTTAAGTATAAACGGCTTACTTCCTTCCCTTCTTCAGACAGGTCGCCCCTTTCTCCTCTCCAAGTTCTCTTTTTACCTTGACCATGATACTGTCATGACTTATGTGCTTGTCTCTCTCTCTATTTGAGTTCCCTGAAGGCAAGGGCAGGGTCTAGTTTGTCTTTGAATTCCCAGCTCTAGGCACCTGGTAGGCACTGTTGAATGGGTGTGTGTAGAGGGATGAAGGGATGAACAGGAAATAATAATCTGAGGAAGGAGTTGACAAGCGGCAAGTGAGTAGTTTACACACTGGGGAGGGCGAGCGCCTCCAGGATTGGAAGCTCTCAAGAATGGATTTGTGCTGGGATGGGGAGGCTTCTAAGAAGCAGAGGGGAGAAAAGTAGGAAGTGCAGGTGAGGAGAATAATGTGCACACAGGAATGGGGTGGGAAAGCCCAGGGCATGGTTGAAGGACCAGGGTAAGCCTAGGCAGCAGGAAGGGGAGAGTTGTGAAGGGAAGTGGTAGAAGTTAAAACTTTATGGGGGATTGTATGGCGACCCTGTGGTAGGGGTCTCAATGGTGAAGTGGAGCAGCTTGGACTTCCCCAGAAGCTGTAGAGCTAATATAAGCTTTTGAACCTAGGTGTGGTGTAACAAAAGTCATTTTAGGAAATGTTTTAGCAAATATTTATCTGTTTTAGAAAAATGAAGGAAAGATTGGAGGCAAAGAGTTCAGCAAAGAGGCTATTGTAACAGTCCGTGTAAGACTAGAATTTATGGCAGGGATGATGATACAGATAAGGTTTAGTACAAGTGAGAGAGTTAGAGCACTGGGCCAAGAGAGAGTACAAAGAGAAGAGCAACAAGGAGCTGAGGACCAAACTTCGGAGAATTTCCCAATCAGAGATCAGGAGAAGGAAAAAGATTCTGTGATAAATGGAGAAATGGTGAGAAAAAAAAGGATAAGAACAAGTTCGTGGCATCCCAGAAGGGCAGGAAGGAGGGTGCTTCCAAGAGGAGGTGATGTCAGAAGTGCCAAGTGCAGCAAAGGGGCCACACATGATCAGGACCATGGAAAGGGTATTGGCTACCTTGACCAGAAAGTTACCAAGACCCTTCCAGGGTCACACAGTTGTGTCTGCTGTATGCAGCCCCTGTGCGCATTCTTAAAGTAATGTCCACAGTGAACTTTGGTAAACCAAGACTTCAAACACACAGAATTGAGATGTTTATTACTAAGAGAAGTTCTGCTGCAATACATTTATATATCTGATTATAAAGCTTGGAGCTTTGATCTTTCCAATACAGACTTTCATACAATAATTGGAGTGTGCTTTAAGCAGATGCCAGACTTGTTTGAACTTGATGATTCACAATAGTTTATTATTTAGGAACAATTATCCAAGAAGCATGAGTAATCTGAACTGCCCATGCATATGACACCACTTCTGTTTTGTCACAAGACGTTAGACAAGCTTTATTTGATATCCTAAAGAGGCAATGAGGAAAAAATTCAAGTATGTGCCTGAGGAGGCATACACTGGCCAGAAAGAGGAGGGGCTCCCTATGTCCTTGCTAGCAGAGGATGAAGCAGACGATAGAGATTCCAAGCATCCCAGCTACAGCTACCAATCCAAGCAGCTTCCAAGCCTCCCAGCTACAGCTACAGACCAAAAACCAGATGGCTTCGCATTTGGCTCTTCTCTTCCTCCCTCTCACCTCCTAACATAGATCCTAAATATGAAAATGGTTAAAAGAGAGAGGGAAAACCTTGGAACAAGAGAGATAATGGGGATCCCTAATGGTCAACTCATCCAACCCCTTCATTTTACAAAGGGGAAACTGAGGCTCAGAATGGAGAATTGAGAAACTATCATCTAGCTAGGACCCAGATCTTCTGATTCCCATTGCATTATCATCCCCATCACCATCCTACTGAAATGTTGAAGAATTTCACAACCAATCTGATCTGCTATTACCTAAGGACAGAAATCAAGGGCAGTGAGAAAGACATCTTGTTATCCATAGATATGCTGTGTTGAAGAAGAATTACAAGTCAATGTGTAAATAAAGATAGAATTCAGCAATAGTACAGTTTCTTGTTACTCTCTGATTTCAATTGTTATTTCTAAATTGATGATACAATTATATACAAACAATTTGGTAACTGAAACATAATTATATCCCATCAGATATAGATTATATCCCATCTGTTTGGAGCAACTTAGAACAATTGGTGAAACAATGGTGACTCTACTCGACAGCAATCTGCTTATCCAGAGTAAGGTACACAAAAGATAGTCACAACAAAATTAAATTGTTATTAAAATGAGGACAATCAAGAGATTAAAGAAAACACACCACAATGACACTGGATGCTGTTAAACAACAGGATTATGAATGCTTTTTTCATCTCTCCAAATTCTTTTTTTTTTTTCTCTCTTTTATTTTTTATTTTTAAAAATTTTTTATTTTTTTTTTTTTTTATTTTTTATTTTTTTATTTTTTTTTTTTTTTATTATACTTTAAGTTCTAGGGTACATGTGCATGACGTTTATATCATGTATAACTCCCCAATGCAATCCCTCCCTCCTCCCCCCTCCCCATGATAGGCCCCAGTGTGTGATGTTCCCCTTCCCGAGTCCAAGTGATCTCATTGTTCAGTTCCCACCTATGAGTGAGAACATGCGGTGTTTGGTTTTCTCTTCTTGTGATAGTTTGCTAAGAATGATGGATTCCAGCTGCATCCATGTCCCTACAAAGGACGCAAACTCATCCTTTTTATGGCTGCATAGTATTCCATGGTGTATATGTGCCACATTTTCTTAATCCAGTCTGTCACAGATGGACATTTGGGTTGATTCCAAGTCTTTGCTATTGTGAATAGTGCCGCAATAAACATACGTGTGCATGTGTCTTTGTAGTAGAGTAATTTATAATCCTTTGGGTATATACCCAGTAGTGGGATGGCTGGGTCATATGGTACATCTAGTTCTAGATCCTTGAGGAATCGCCATACTGTTTTCCATAATGGTTGAACTAGTTTACAATCCCACCAACAGTGTAAAAGTGTTCCTATTTCTCCACATCCTCTCCAACACCTGTTGTTTCCTGACTTCTTAATGATTGCCATTCTAACTGGTGTGAGATGGTATCTCATTGTGGTTTTGATTTGCATTTCTCTGATGGCGAGTGATGATGAGCATTTTTTCATGTGTCTGTTGGCTGTATGGATGTCTTCTTTTGAGAAATGTCTGTTCATATCCTTTGCCCACTTTTTGATGGGGTTGTTTGTTTTTTTCTTGTATATTTGTTTGAGTTCTTTGTAGATTCTGGATATTAGCCCTTTGTCAGATGAGTAGGTTGCAAAAATTTTCTCCCATTCTGTAGGTTGCCTGTTCACTCTGATGGTAGTTTCTTTTGCTGTGCAAAAGCTCTTTAGTTTAATTAGATCCCATGTGTCAATTTTTGCTTTTGCTGCCGTTGCTTTTGGTGTTTTAGACATGAAGTCCTTGCCCATGCCTATGTCCTGAATGGTACTACCTAGATTTTCTTCTAGGGTTTTTATGGTACTAGGTCTAACATTTAAGTCTCTGATCCATCTTGAATTAATTTTCGTGTAAGGGGTAAGGAAAGGATCCAGTTTCAGCTTTCTACTTATGGCTAGCCAATTTTCCCAGCACCATTTATTAAATAGGGAATCCTTTCCCCATTTCCTGTTTTTGTCAGGTTTGTCAAAGATCAGATGGCTGTAGATGTGTGGTATTATTTCTGAGGACTCTGTTCTGTTCCATTGGTCTATATCTCTGTTGTGGTACCAGTACCATGCTGTTTTGGTTACTGTAGCCTTGTAGTATAGTTTGAAGTCAGGTAGCGTGACGCCTCCAGCTTTGTCCTTTTGACTTAGGATTGTCTTGGCAATGCGGGCTCTTTTTTGGTTCCATATGAACTTTAAAGCCGTTTTTTCCAATTCTGTGAAGAAACTCATTGGTAGCTTGATGGGGATGGCATTGAATCTATAAATAACCTTGGGCAGTATGGCCATTTTCACGATATTGATTCTTCCTATCCATGAGCATGGTATGTTCTTCCATTTGTTTGTGTCCTCTTTGATTTCACTGAGCAGTGGTTTGTAGTTCTCCTTGAAGAGGTCCTTTACATCCCTTGTAAGCTGGATTCCTAGGTATTTTATTCTCTTTGAAGCAATTGTGAATGGAAGTTCATTCCTGATTTGGCTCTCTGCTTGTCTGTTACTGGTGTATAAGAATGCTTGTGATTTTTGCACATTAATTTTGTATCCTGAGACTTTGCTGAAGTTGCTTATCAGCTTAAGGAGATTTTGGGCTCAGACAATGGGGTTTTCTAAATATACAATCATGTCATCTGCAAACAGGGACAATTTGACTTCTTCTTTTCCTAACTGGATACCCTTGATTTCTTTCTCTTGCCTGATTGCCCTAGCCAGAACTTCCAACACGATGTTGAATAGGAGTGGTGAGAGAGGGCATCCCTGTCTTGTGCCAGTTTTCAAAGGGAATTTTTCCAGATTTTGCCCATTCAGTATGATATTAGCTGTGGGTTTGTCATAAATAGCTCTTATTATTTTGAGGTACGTTCCATCAATACCGAATTTATTGAGCGGTTTTAGCATAAAGGGCTGTTGAATTTTGTCAAAAGCCTTTTCTGCATCTATTGAGATAATCATGTGGTTCTTGTCTTTGGTTCTGTTTATATGCTGGATTACGTTTATTGATTTGCGAATGTTGAACCAGCCTTGCATCCCAGGGATGAAGCCCACTTGATCATGGTGGATAAGCTTTTTGATGTGCTGCTGAATCCGGTTTGCCAGTATTTTATTGAGGATTTTTGCATCGATGTTCATCAGGGATATTGGTCTAAAATTCTCTTTTTTTGTTGTGTCTCTGCCAGGCTTTGGTATCAGGATGATGTTGGCCTCATAAAAAGAGTTGGGGAGGATTCCCTCTTTTTCTATTGATTGAAATAGTTTCAGAAGGACTGGTACCAGCTCCTCCTTGTACCTCTGGTAGAATTCAGCTGTGAATCCATCTGGTCCTGGACTTTTTTTGGTGGGTAGGCTATTGTTGCCTCAATTTCAGAGCCTGCTATTGGTCTATTCAGGGATTCAACTTCTTCCTGGTTTAGTCTTGGGAGAGTGTAAGTGTCCAGGAAATTATCCATTTCTTCTAGATTTTCTAGTTGATTTGCGTAGAGGCATTTATAGTATTCTCTGATGGTTGTTTGTATTTCTGTGGGGTCGGTGGTGATATCCCCTTTATCATTTTTTATTGCGACTATTTGATTCCTCTCTCTTTTCTTCTTTATTAGTCTTGCTAGCGGTCTGTCAATTTTGTTGATTATGTGCTCCAAGACACATAATTGCCAGATTCACCAAAGTTGAAATGAAGGAAAAAATCTTAAGGGCAGCCAGAGAGAAAGGTCGGGTTACCCACAAAGGGAAGCCCATCAGAATAACAGCAGACCTCTCGGCAGAAACTCTACAAGCCAGAAGAGAGTGGGGGCCAATATTCAACGTTCTTAAAGAAAAGAATTTTCAACCCAGAATTTCATATCCAGCCAAACTAAGCTTCATCAGTGAAGGAGAAATAAAATCCTTTACAGATAAGCAAATGCTTAGAGATTTTGTCACCACCAGGCCTGCCTTACAAGAGACCCTGAAGGAAGCCCTAAACATGGAAAGGAACAACCGGTACCAGCCATTGCAAAAACATGCCAAAATGTAAAGACCATCGAGGCTAGGAAGAAATTGCATCAACTAATGAGCAAAATAACCAGTTAATATCATAATGACAGGATCAAGTTCACACATAACAATATTAACCTTAAATGTCAATGGACTAAATGCTCCAATTAAAAGACACAGACTGGCAAACTGGATAAAGAGTCAAGACCCATCAGTCTGCTGTATTCAGGAGACCCATCTCACATGCAGAGACATACATAGGCTCAAAATAAAGGGATGGAGGAAGATCTACCAAGCAAATGGAGAACAAAAAAAAGCAGGGGTTGCAATCCTAGTCTCTGATAAAACAGACTTTAAACCATCAAAGATCAAAAGAGACAAAGAAGGCCATTACATAATGGTAAAGGGATCAATTCAACAGGAAGAGCTAACTCTCCTAAATATCTATGCACCCAATACAGGAGCACCCAGATTCATAAAGCAAGTCCTTAGAGACCTACAAAGAGACTTAGACTCCCATACAATAATAATGGGAGACTTCAACACTCCACTGTCAATATTAGACAGATCAACGAGACAGAAAGTTAACAAGGATATCCAGGAATTGAACTCATCTCTGCACCAAGCGGACCTAATAGACATCTATAGAACTCTCCACCCCAAATCAACAGAATATACATTCTTCTCAGCACCACATCGCACTTATTCCAAAATTGACCACATAATTGGAAGTAAAGCACTCCTCAGCAAATGTACAAGAACAGAAATTATAACAAACTGTCTCTCAGACCACAGTGCAATCAAACTAGAACTCAGGACTAAGAAACTCAATCAAAACCGCTCAACTACATGGAAACTGAACAACCTGCTCCTGAATGACTACTGGGTACATAACGAAATGAAAGCAGAAATAAAGATGTTCTTCGAAACCAATGAGAACAAAGATACAACATACCAGAATCTCTGGGACACATTTAAAGCAGTGTGTAGAGGGAAATTTATAGCACTAAATGCCCACAAGAGAAAGCAGGAGAGATCTAAAATGGACACTCTAACATCACAATTAAAAGAACTAGAGAGGCAAGAGCAAACACATTCAAAAGCTAGCAGAAGGCAAGAAATAACTAAGATCAGAGCAGAACTGAAGGAGATAGAGACACAAAAAACCCTCCAAAAAATCAATGAATCCAGGAGTTGGTTTTTTGAAAAGATCTCCAAATTCTTTGAAAATACATGTGTTACTTCTGTACAATAAACAAAATAAAATTCACATTTAAAATTTCAGAAGGAAATTCTTACAAATCTTCTAGAGGAACAATGAGTTGTTAAAAAAAAAAAAAAAAAAACCTACAAGGCTCCTGTTCCAATATAATTACTAAATTCCACTTGAGCCTGTTGTCCTAGAACTAAAGCCTTTGTTGTGATTGGCATTCATGCCCTTGTGACAACTGCTGACTTTGCCCATTCCAAAGGTGAGCTACTAAGAAGGGATGAAGGGAAATCAAGCTACCTATAGCTCATGAATTGACTGGCATGAGGTCTGAGCTTTGGGTGAAGGAAAAGACAAGGAGGAGCAATCCTTGGAGAAACATTCTGCCATTGACTGCTAGAATGGTCCAAGATCAGCTGCTAGAACCACCTCATTTGACCCGCATCCATAGACTATACCTCCCACATACATATAAAGAATAATTAAATTTCTTTTCTGGAAATACTATCTAAGTCAGATAAAGACTACAAGCTTAGCATGCTGGAGCTACCAAGGACCTAACTGGTCATTTCACTCAACTCTTTCATTTTAAAAATGGGACAATTTTGACCCAAAAGGGGAAGTGACTTGCCCAAACTTGCAGAGAGCTTGTGAAACAGTCTAAATTGAAAAAGGATAAATTAGACTAGAGAAATAGGATAAGGCTTTTAGTCTTTATGAGAGAGTTCAGGCTGAGACCACTGAATGAGGTAAGTCTCTCTAAACACTAAACCCTTAGTAAAAATGTGAACTAGAAAAATAAAGTATGCTTATTGTTACAGAAAAATTTTGAAAAGCTGAACTATCTCTTAGCTCTAATTTTAAAATTATAATAGTGAATAGTAAAATAGTTTTAAAAAATCAGTAAATAGTAAAAATCTCCTCTGGGATTGTTAAACCAGTGACCTATTTATCATTAAGGTTTGGGGGTGAATCGATGCTACCCATATGATTCAAGAACCTTCATGCTGATAAATTAACAAAACACCCAAGGAAATAACTCGCAATTAGCAAGAAGGAGAAGATACAAGATACAGAAGGTTAAAGCCAAGAATATTAAATATGTTTAAAGAGCTTATAGGACAAAATAAGGAATCAAATCCCTAAACAAAAGGGTAATCACTACGCAAAAAATATAGGCATGTTTAAAAAAAGTCAAACAACTTCTAAAAGTGAAGAGTATAATTTAAAGTGCAAATTTTAAATGTAAAATTTCATCAGTAGGTCTTTAGTGTCTTCAAAAAGTCAACATTTTCTTTTGATATCAATCATATTGGCCGGGCGCGGTGGCTCAAGCCTGTAATCCCAGCACTTTGGGAGGCCGAGACGGGCGGATCACGAGGTCAGGAGATCGAGACCATCCTGGCTAACACGGTGAAACCCCGTCTCTACTAAAAATACAAAAACTAGCCGGGCGAGGTGGCGGGCGCCTGTAGTCCCAGCTACTTGGGAGGCTGAGGCAGGAGAATGGCGTAAACCCGGGAGGTGGAGCTTGCAGTGAGCTGAGATCTGGCCACTGCACTCCAGTCCAGGTGACAAAGCGAGACTCCGCCTAAAAAAAAAAAAAAAAAAAAAAATCATGTTATTCAGGGTGCTAAGTTTTCACTCATCTCCTACTGAACTAATGAAATTTTAATTAGAAGCAAAGTTTTAGCTCTCATAATTCTATTGGACACTTTTAGATATTTTATACTTCTCCTATGAAGTCACAGCAATT
This sequence comes from Trachypithecus francoisi, assembly GCF_009764315.1. Lineage (NCBI taxonomy): Eukaryota > Metazoa > Chordata > Mammalia > Primates > Cercopithecidae > Trachypithecus > Trachypithecus francoisi. The sequence continues at coordinate 18,981,557 of NW_022681466.1, read as the reverse complement.
GTTTAATTGTTGCATTTGTTTTGTCAGCTTAATTTTATTAATAATTGTTCCACAGAGCTTCACAGAAATATTTTAACAGAGTTCTAGGAGTCAACACATTTAATTGTTTTTCTTTTATTTTTTTGACTAAATGACAAATCCATTTTTATAAAATTAAGTTGACTCCTAATAGATTTTTGTCTAGGGATTGATGTAATTTTGTTAGTTTTTAAATGGGATATCACATTTATTCATTTATGTTAAGATATAAAATATGCATTTCTGCCTCATTATTCCCTTTACTTTTATGTGTTCAATCACTTTTTATGTATTAAATTGTTCTTAGCTTTAATAACTGAAATATCGCTTTCTTACAAAGCCAAATAAAGTATTGTCATCTCTGTTAGAATTGCATTTATTAAAGCCAAGTCTTAAAAAATTAATAATAAAAGAACCTTTCTTTTCTACAAAAGTAAAATATAATAAACTTTCAAACTTGATTGATAGGTTAAACATTAAATTAGACAAAGATGGAAAGAGAATAAGTCAACTGGAAAAGACAGATAAGGAAATTTACCAGAATATAACACAGAAATATTTAGAGATTGAAAATATGAAAGAGATGACAGACAAACTAGAATGTGAAGGTTCAAAATCTGTTTGAAGAAGTACAGAAATGGTGATATGAAGAGCTTGGGGAAGTCTCTCTCCTAGAAAGACATCAATTAAGCCACTCAAAATTAGCAAAGACGTCAGTGAAAGGCTCTAGACATTGATTAAAGGCCTTACAACAAATTGAGAAGCATTTACTCAACAACCACAAAAAAATGGAAACTTGGTAAGAACACTGGGGGCTATGATGTTTAAATGAGGGACTCCATTATTTCTCATGGCTCTGCCTTCCAGAAGCACCATGGGCTGGGCAGCTGAGTGGCAGTTCCCAATCCTCCTAGCAGCCAATATACATCAGCAGATCCCATTTTTCATAACTTACCCATTTCTAATCCAGGCAGGGCAGCTTGAAGAATACAGTCCTTCTTTTCTACACCCCTCTGGTTACAAGAGAGATGTTCCATTGGGCTCCACAGTTAAGATGGCAGTATCACCCAAGTTGATCTCAACTTTCAACAACATCTACCAAAATCCTAGCGAGCTGTTTCATAGGACTTGATGTGTTGTTCCTTTTCTTCATGTGGAAATACAAAAGACCCAGAATAGCCAAAACAATCTTGAAAAAGAAGAACAAAGTAGGGGGATTAATATTTCATGATTTCAAAACTTACTACAAAGCTACAATAACCCAGACAGTATTCTATTGGCATAAAGATAGACATATAGAATAGGAACAGCTCCAGTCTCCAACTCCCAGCGCGAGCGACACAGAAGACCGGTGATTTCTGCATTTTCAACTGAGGTACTGGGATCATCTCTCTAGGGAGTGCCGGACAATCGGTGCGGGTCAGCTGCTGCAGCCTGACCAGCGTGAGCTGAAGCAGGGCGAGGCATCGCCTCACCTGGAAGCGCAAGGGGGAAGGAAATCCCTTTTCCTAGCCAGGGGAACTGAGACACACAACACCTGGAAAATCGGGTAACTCCCACCCCAATACTGCGCTTTAAGGAAACAGGCACACCAGGAGAATATATCCCACACCTGGCCGGGAGGGTCCCACGCCCACGGAGCCTCCCTCACTGCTAACACAGCCGTCTGCGGCGATCTATCCGCAAGGCAGCAGCGAGGCTGGGGGAGGGGCGCCCGCCATTGCTGAGGCTTAAGTAGGTAAACAAAGCCGCTGGGAAGCTCGAACTGGGTGGAGCTCACAGCAGCTCAAGGAAGCCTGCCTGTCTCTGTAGACTCTACCGCTGCGGACAGCGCACAGCTGCAGTCCATTAGGGGAAAGAGCGGGGCCGCTGCAGACCCGAACGACTCTGTCTGACAGCTTGGGGAGAGCCGTGGATCTCCTAACGCGGAGGCTGAGATCTGAGAACGGACAGACTGCCTGCTCAGGTGGGTCCCTGACCCCTGAGTAGCCTAGCTGGGAGACATCCCCCACTAGGGGCAGTCTGATACCCCACACCTCACAGGGTGGCGTCACCCCTGAGAGGAAACTTCAAAGAAAGAATCAGACAGGTACACTCGCTGTTCAGCAATATTCTATCTTCGGCAACCTCTGCTGCTGATACCCAGGCAAACAGGGTCTGGAGTGGACCTCAAGCAATCTCTAACAGACCAACAGACAGTCCTTCTGACTGTCAGACGGAAAACTATCAAACAGGAAGGACACCTATACCAAAACCCCATCAGTACGTCATCATCATCAAAGTCCAGAGACAGATAAAACACAAAGATGGGGAAGAAGCAGGGCAGAAAAGCTGGAAATTCAAAAAATAAGAGCGCATCTCCCCCTGCAAAGGAGCGCAGCCCATCGCCAGCAACGGATCAAAGCTGGTCAGAGAATGACTTTGACGAGATGAGAGAAGAAGGCTTCAGTCCATCAAACCTCTCAGAGCTAAAGGAGGAATTACGTACCCAGCGCAAAGAAACTAAAAATCTTGAAAAAAAAGTGGAAGAATTGACAGCTAGACTAATTAATGCAGAGAAGATCATAAACGAAATGACAGAGATGAAAACCATGACACGAGAAATACGTGACAAATGCACAAGCTTCGGTAACCGACTCGATCAACTGGAGGAAAGAGTATCAGCGATTGAGGATCAAATGAATGAAATGAAGCGAGAAGAGAAACCAAAAGAAAAAAGAAGAAAAAGAAATGAACAAAGCCTGCAAGAAGTGGGATTATGTAAAAAGACCAAATCTACGTCTGATTGGGGTGCCTGAAAGTGAGGGGGAAAATGTAACCAAGTTGGAAAACACTCTTCAGGATATCATCCAGGAGAACTTCCCCAACCTAGTAGGGCAGGCCAACATTCAAATTCAGGAAATACAGAGAACGCCACAAAGATACTCCTCCAGAAGAGCAACTCCAAGACACATAATTGCCAGATTCACCAAAGTTGAAATGAAGGAAAAATCTTAAGGGCAGCCAGAGAGAAAGGTCGGGTTACCCACAAAGGGAAGCCCATCAGAATAACAGCAGACCTCTCGGCAGAAACTCTACAAGCCAGAAGAGAGTGGGGGCCAATATTCAACGTTCTTAAAGAAAAGAATTTTCAACCCAGAATTTCATATCCAGCCAAACTAAGCTTCATCAGTGAAGGAGAAATAAAATCCTTTACAGATAAGCAAATGCTTAGAGATTTTGTCACCACCAGGCCTGCCTTACAAGAGACCCTGAAGGAAGCCCTAAACATGGAAAGGAACAACCGGTACCAGCCATTGCAAAAACATGCCAAAATGTAAAGACCATCGAGGCTAGGAAGAAACTGCATCAACTAACGAGCAAAATAACCAGTTAATATCATAATGACAGGATCAAGTTCACACATAAACAATAACCTTAAATGTCAATGGACTAAATGCTCCAATTAAAAGACACAGACTGGCAAACTGGATAAAGAGTCAAGACCCATCAGTCTGCTGTATTCAGGGAACCCATCTCACATGCAGAGACATACATAGGCTCAAAATAAAGGGATGGAGGAAGATCTACCAAGCAAATGGAGAACAAAAAAAAGCAGGGGTTGCAATCCTAGTCTCTGATAAAACAGACTTTAAACCATCAAAGATCAAAAGAGACAAAGAAGGCCATTACATAATGGTAAAGGGATCAATTCAACAGGAAGAGCTAACTCTCCTAAATATCTATGCACCCAATACAGGAGCACCCAGATTCATAAAGCAAGTCCTTAGAGACCTACAAAGAGACTTAGACTCCCATACAATAATAATGGGAGACTTCAACACTCCACTGTCAACATTAGACAGATCAACCAGACAGAAAGTTAACAAGGATATCCAGGAATTGAACTCATCTCTGCACCAAGCGGACCTAATAGACATCTATAGAACTCTCCACCCCAAATCAACAGAATATACATTCTTCTCAGCACCACATCGCACTTATTCCAAAATTGACCACATAATTGGAAGTAAAGCACTCCTCAGCAAATGTACAAGAACTGAAATTATAACAAACTGTCTCTCAGACCACAGTGCAATCAAACTAGAACTCAGGACTAAGAAACTCAATCAAAACCGCTCAACTACATGGAAACTGAACAACCTGCTCCTGAATGACTACTGGGTACATAACGAAATGAAAGCAGAAATAAAGATGTTCTTTGAAACCAATGAGAACAAAGATACAACATACCAGAATCTCTGGGATACATTTAAAGCAGTGTGTAGAGGGAAATTTATAGCACTAAATGCCCACAAGAGAAAGCAGGAGAGATCTAAAATGGACACTCTAACATCACAATTAAAAGAACTAGAGAGGCAAGAGCAAACACATTCAAAAGCTAGCAGAAGGCAAGAAATAACTAAGATCAGAGCAGAACTGAAGGAGATAGAGACACAAAAAACCCTCCAAAAAATCAATGAATCCAGGAGTTGGTTTTTTGAAAAGATCAACAAAATTGACAGACCGCTAGCTAGACTAATAAAGAAGAAAAGAGAGAAGAATCAAATAGACGCAATAAAAAATGATAAAGGGGATATCACCACCGACCCCACAGAAATACAAACAACCATCAGAGAATACTATAAATGCCTCTACGCAAATCAACTAGAAAATCTAGAAGAAATGGATAATTTCCTGGACACTTACACTCTTCCAAGACTAAACCAGGAAGAAGTTGAATCCTGAATAGACCAATAGCAGGCTCTGAAATTGAGGCAATAATTAATAGCCTACCCACCAAAAAAAGTCCAGGACCAGATGGATTCACAGCTGAATTCTACCAGAGGTACAAGGAGGAGCTGGTACCAGTCCTTCTGAAACTATTTCAATCAATAGAAAAAGAGGGAATCCTCCCCAACTCTTTTTATGAGGCCAACATCATCCTGATACCAAAGCCTGGCAGAGACACAACAAAAAAAGAGAATTTTAGACCAATATCCCTGATGAACATCGATGCAAAAATCCTCAATAAAATACTGGCAAACCGGATTCAGCAGCACATCAAAAAGCTTATCACCATGATCAAGTGGGCTTCATCCCTGGGATGCAAGGCTGGTTCAACATTCGCAAATCAATAAACGTAATCCAGCATATAAACAGAACCAAAGACAAGAACCACATGATTATCTCAATAGATGCAGAAAAGGCTTTTGACAAAATTCAACAGCCCTTTATGCTAAAAACGCTCAATAAATTTGGTATTGATGGAACGTACCTCAAAATAATAAGAGCTATTTATGACAAACCCACAGCTAATATCATACTGAATGGGCAAAATCTGGAAAAATTCCCTTTGAAAACTGGCACAAGACAGGGATGCCCTCTCTCACCACTCCTATTCAACATAGTGTTGGAAGTTCTGGCTAGGGCAATCAGGCAAGAGAAAGAAATCAAGGGTATCCAGTTAGAAAAGAAGAAGTCAAATTGTCCCTGTTTGCAGATGACATGATTGTATATTTAGAAAACCCCATCGTCTCAGCCCAAAATCTCCTTAAGCTGATAAGCAACTTCAGCAAAGTCTCAGGATACAAAATTAATGTGCAAAAATCACAAGCATTCTTATACACCAGTAACAGACAAGCAGAGAGCCAAATCAGGAATGAACTTCCATTCACAATTGCTTCAAAGAGAAAAATACCTAGGAATCCAGCTTACAAGGGATGTAAAGGACCTCTTCAAGGAGAACTACAAACCACTGCTCAGTGAATCAAAGAGGACACAAACAAATGGAAGAACATACCATGCTCATGGATAGGAAGAATCAATATCGTGAAAATGGCCATACTGCCCAAGGTTATTTATAGATTTAATGCCATCCCCATCAAGCTACCAATGACTTTCTTCACAGAATTGGAAAAAACGGCTTTAAAGTTCATATGGAACCAAAAAAGAGCCCGCATTGCCAAGACAATCCTAAGTCAAAAGGACAAAGCTGGAGGCGTCACGCTACCTGACTTCAAACTATACTACAAGGCTACAGTAACCAAAACAGCATGGTACTGGTACCACAACAGAGATATAGACCAATGGAACAGAACAGAGTCCTCAGAAATAATACCACACATCTACAGCCATCTGATCTTTGACAAACCTGAGAGAAACAAGAAATGGGGAAAGGATTCCCTATTTAATAAATGGTGCTGGGAAAATTGGCTAGCCATAAGTAGAAAGCTGAAACTGGATCCTTTCCTTACCCTTATACGAAAATTAATTCAAGATGGATTAGAGACTTAAATGTTAGACCTAATACCATAAAAACCTAGAAGAAAATCTAGGTAGTACCATTCAGGACATAGGCATGGGCAAGGACTTCATGTCTAAAACACCAAAAGCATCGGCAGCAAAAGCAAAAATTGACACATGGGATCTAATTAAACTAAAGAGCTTTTGCACAGCTAAAGAAACTACCATCAGAGTGAACAGGCAACCTACAGAATGGGAAAAAATTTTTGCAACCTACTCATCTGACAAAGGGCTAATATCCAGAATCTACAAAGAACTCAAACAAATATACAAGAAAAAAACAAACAACCCCATCAAAAAGTGGGCAAAGGATATGAACAGACATTTCTCAAAAGAAGACATCCATACAGCCAACAGACACATGAAAAAATGCTCGTCATCACTCGCCATCAGAGAAATGCAAATCAAAACTACAATGAGATACCATCTCACACCAGTTAGAATGGCAATCATTAAGAAGTCAGGAAACAACAGGTGTTGGAGAGGATGTGGAGAAATAGGAACACTTTTACACTGTTGGTGGGATTGTAAACTAGTTCAACCATTATGGAAAACAGTATGGCGTTTCCTCAAGGATCTAGAACTAGATGTACCATATGACCCAGCCATCCCACTACTGGGTATATACCCAAAGGATATAAATTACTCTACTACAAAGACACATGCACACGTATGTTTATTGCGGCACTATTCACAATAGCAAAGACTTGGAATCAACCCAAATGTCCATCTGTGACAGACTGGATTAAGAAAATGTGGCACATATACACCATGGAATACTATGCAGCCATAAAAAAGGATGAGTTTGCATCCTTTGTAGGGACATGGATGCAGCTGGAAACCATCATTCTTAGCAAACTATCACAAGAAGAGAAAACCAAACACCGCATGTTTTCACTCATAGGTGGGAACTGAACAATAAGATCACTTGGACTCGGGAAGGGGAACATCACACACTGGGGCCTATCATGGGAGGGGGGAGGAGGGAGGGATTGCATGGGGGAGTTATACATGATATAAACGTCATGCACATGTACCCTAGAACTTAAAGTATAATAAAAAAAAAAAAAAAAAAAGATAGACATATAGACCAACAGAATAAAATTGAGAGTCCAGAAATAAACCCTCACATTTATGGTCCATTAATTTTCAACATAGGTCCCAATATAATTAATGAGGAAAAATAGTCTTTTCAGTAAATAATGCTGGGACAACTAGACGACCACATGCAAAAGAATAAAATGTTTGACCCCTTTCTTATACCACAGACAAAAAAAAATGACTGAAAATGGATCACAGCCTAAATGTAACAGCTAAAACTAGAAAACTTAGGAAAAAAATGTAGAAGTAAATCTTCGTGATCCTAGGTTAGGATCATGCACTTATTCCTCCATAATACATGTTACAACATGGATGAACCTTGAAACATGCTATGTAAATGAAGCCAGGCAAAAAATCACATATTGTATGACTTCATTCATATAAAATGTCCAGAACAGAAAAATCTATAGAGACAGCAGTGATTTCCTGGGCCTGAACAGTTGCAGGGAACAGAGAGTGACTACTAATGGGTACAAGGTTTCTATTAGAGGTAATAAAATGTTTTAAAATGGTAGTAGTAGTTACAACTCTCATTATACTAAAAACTATTTGGTTTTATACTTTAGATCTATAAATTTTATAGTATATGAATTATATATATGATATATTAATTATATTTCAGTGAAGCTTTTTTAAAAAAAGGAATTTAGAAGGAGAAAATGGAGTATAAAATATAAGTCATATTCAAAAACTGTAATGGCTGAGAATTTTCCACAGGTATTGAAATACATGAATCAATCAAGAAGCACATAAGTCCTAAGCAGGAAAACTAAACTAAAGCCATCCCCAGAAATAACATAGTGAAACTGCACAACACTAAAGACAAAGAGATGATCTTAGAAACAGTCAAAGAGAGAAAAAAATAGAAGAATTACCAACAGTGGAAATACAGATTAGCAATAGGCTTTTCAGCATCAACAACATAATCCAGAAGATAATGGTATAATATTTCCAACATGCTGAAGGAAAATAGTTGCCAACCTAGAATTTTATACAAACTAAACCATCGCGTAAGAGTGACCATGACAACCATTATGGAAAACAGTATGGCGATTCCTCAAGGATCTAGAACTAGATGTACCATATGACCCAGCCATCCCACTACTGGGTATATACCCAAAGGATTATAAATCATGCTGCTATAAAGACACATGCACACGTATGTTTATTGCGGCACTATTCACAATAGCAAAGACTTGGAATCAACCCAAATGTCCATCTGTGACAGACTGGATTAAGAAAATGTGGCACATATACACCATGGAATATTATGCAGCCATAAAAAAGGATGAGTTTGCGTCCTTTGTAGGGACATGGATGCAGCTGGAAACCATCATTCTTAGCAAACTATCACAAGAACAGAAAACCAAACACCGCATGTTCTCACTCATAGGTGGGAACTGAACAATGACATCACTTGGACTCAGGAAAGGGAACATCACACATCGGGGCCTATCATGGGGAGGGGGGAGGGGGGAGGGATTGCATTGGGAGTTATACCTGATATAAATGACGAATTGATGGGTGCTGACGAGTTGATGGGTGCAGCACACCAACATGGAACAAGTATACATATGTAACAAACCTGCACGTTATGCACATGTACCCTAGAGCTTAAAGTATAATAAAAAATAATAATAATAAAAAAAAAAGAGTGACCACTAAGAAAAGATATTTTCAGAGAATAACAGAGAGGTTATCACTTACAGATTCTTAGTCTGCTGTGTGTTGCTACAACAGAATTCCACACACTGGGTAATTTATAAAGAAAATAAACTGATTTCTCACAGTTCTAGAGACTGGGAAGACCAATATCAAGATGCTGGCATCTGATGGGGGCCTTCATGCTGCATTGTCCCATGGCAGAAGGTGTAAATGCAAGACAGCACGACAGCCAGAGAGCAAAAGGAGGCCAAACTCCTTTTATAACAAGCCAACTCTCATGATAACTACCCCCCCTCATGATAAAATGGCATTAATCCATTGATGAACACAGGGTTTTCATGGCCTAATCACCACTTAATGGTCTCACCTCTTAATACCAACACAATGGCAATTAAATTTGAACACAAGTTTTGGAGGGGTCATTCAAACCATAGCAAATGCTATAAAAACTATCAAAGAATGTATTTCAGAAAATAGAAAGTTAAAACCAGAAAGGAGGAATAAAATCCAAGAAACACTGCAAACAAATAAACTGGTAACCATGTAGATAAATCTAAATAATAATAATAATGATCAAATTTTGGAGCATAAAAATAAGGTAAGATTGAATGTGGTGACTCACATCTATAATCCTAGTACTTTCAGAGGCCAAGATGAGAGAATCGCTTGAGCCTAGGAGTTCAAGACCAGTCTGAGCATCATAGAAAGATCCTCATCTCTACAAAAAAAAAAAAAATTAATTAGCTATGCACGGTGGCATGTGCCTATAGTTCCATTACTTGGAAGACTGTGACAGGCAGATAGGTTGAGCCCAGGAAGTTAAAGCTGCAGTGAGCTATGGTCATGCCACTGCACTCCAGCCTGGGCAACAGATCAAGATCCTGTCAATAAATAAATAAATAATAAAATAAACCGAGGTATAAAAAGTAAAATAAAGAACATAAATAAAAATTTCTAACAGGGCACAGTGGCTCACACCTGTAATCCCTACACTTTGGGAGGCCAACACAGAGAATCCCTTGAACCCAGGAGTTCAAGACCAGCCTAAGCAAAATAGGGAGACCTTGTCTCTACAAAAATAAGAAGTAAAAAATTAGCCAGACATGGTGGCATGCACATGTGGTCCCAGCTACTTTGGAGGCTAAGGCAGGAGGATCACTTGAGCCTGGGAGGTTAAGGCTGTAGTGGGTCATTGCATTAGTCCATTCTCACACTGCTATAAAGAAATACTTGAGACTAGGTAATTTACAAAGAAAAGAAGTTTAATTACCTCACAGTTCTGCAGGCTATATGGGAAACATAGAGACTTCTGCTTCTAGGGAGGCCTCAGGAAGCTTCCAATCATGGTGGAAGGCAAAGGTGCAGCAAGGTGTCTCACATGGTGGGAAAAGAAGCAGGGGAGCGGGGTAGGTGCTACACAACTTTAAACAACCAGATCTTTTGAGAACTCACTCACCATTGTGACGACAGTACCAAGGAGGATGGTGTTAAATCATTTATGAGAAACTGCCCCAATGATTCAATCACCTCCCACCAGGCCCCACCTCCAACATTCGGAATTACAATTCAACATGAGACTTGGGCAAGGACAACATCCAAACTGTATCAGCTATGATTACATCACTGCACTCCAGCCTGGGTAACAGAGTCAGACCCTGTCTCTTAAAAACAAAAAAACAAAAACATCTTCTATGGACCTTGTTTTTATGCAAGAAGGAAGAGATTAAATTAGATAGTGTTAAATCAAGTGTGCACATTTAAAAATTAAGAACACTTATTAAAAGGGGGAACAAAGAAAACAAGATCAATCCGCAGGTGTCAGGAAGTGAGGAAACAATAAGCAATGAGGAAACAATAAGCAAAGAAAAAAAACCATGCTTAATGGAAAGGACAAAGTAAGATTTTTTAAATAAGTCCAAAAAGTCAGTAATAAAATTACATGTAAATAGAGTAAATCCTATTTCTCCACATCAGACATAGAGTGCCCTGACCACCTTATCCAAAAGTTTTCACCTCCTATTCCCTTTCCTATTTTTCCTCTCAGCACTTATTGCTTGACATGGTCATGCTTGCTTGCCTCTTTTTATTGTCTGTCTTCTTCCACTTAAAAGTGAGCTTCTTAGAGCAGGTGTTTGCTTTGTTCACTGCTCTGCCCAACAGGCACCATCATAAGCACTCAATGATTATATGTTGAATTGAATTACATTTATAGAGAAGACACATGAATGACCAACAAAAATATTTTTAAATGTTTAATCTCACTAGAAATTTTAAAATTACAAAGTGAGACAAGCTAGCATTGTACCCACATTTCATTGGCAGCATTGCCTTGTCACACTAGATGGCCAATCGCAGGTCGTCATCATGTCATGGTGAATTTTACAGCCAGTGTATCTTGCCAAGTCAGTAAGCTGAGTAGTGCCAACTGAAAAATCACAAGATTCATAAACTTGGAAAGGAGACCTTTATTTCTCATAAAAGGCTGCAGCCCCCAGGCTGGCCATCCTACAAGTTAGGAAGCGTAGCCTCTGGCAGAAGCCAAGAGTAAGCATTTTGAGGGAGGGAAATGTGAGAAAGGAATGTATGCTGAGTGAGGCGGCCAAATATACTATTTAATAAGCTACAGGAGGAGTCATGAATATTTATGAAAAGACAAATGTAAGCATGTGCAATTTAGCTTCATGCCTCTTCATGGGTCGCATGTTCACAAATGGTGGCATTAGCATGATCCAAGGGTGGAGTTTTTGACCCTCTAATGTTGAAAGGTGAGGCAGAGGATGTGAAAACTCCCACTGCACATCCTCTGTAGACTGGCCAGACCACTCCATGGTTGGTGGTCTCTTATCAGGAAGGAATGCCGGTTGGTTGCTGTGTTGAAACCGCAAAAGGGAGGAGGAAGGAATCCAGTCACAGCTTCAGATGATGGGCCAAAGGTGATAAAGGAATGATTCATCTGTTTCTTATTTTCCAGAGCTAGTTTGTGCTTACTCTTTAGGAAAGAATTCAGGTTAAAGGTTAATAAGGAAGGGGCACACTGAGGCATGTCTGATCTCCCGTCCTGTCATGGTCAGGGACTCTGATTTTTTCTTTCTTTCCTTCTTTTTCCTTTTTTTTTTTTTCTTATTATACTTTAAGTTCCGGAATATATGTGCAGAACATGCAAGTTTGTTACATAGGTATACATGTGCCATGGTGGTTTGCTCCACCCATCAGCCCATCTTCTACATTATTTCTCCTAATGCTATCCCTCCCCTAGCCCCCCACCCCCCAACAGGCCCCAGTGTGTGATGTTCCCCTCCCTGTGTCCATGTGTTCTCATTGTTCAACTCCCACTTATGAGTGAGAACATGCAGTGTTGGTTTTCTGTTCCTGTGTTAGTTGGCTGAGAATGATGGCTTCCAGCTTCATCCATGTCCCTGCAAAGACACGAATGCATCCTTTATGGCTGCATGGTAATTCCATGGTATATCTGTGCCACATTTTCTTTATCCAGTCTGTCATTGTTGGGCATTTGGGTTGATTCCAAGTCTTTGCTATTGTGAACAGTGCTGCAATAAACATATGTGTGAATCTGTTTTTAAGGTTTCTCTTTGGTACCCTCGGCCAAGACAGAGTCTGTTCAGTCAGTTGGGGGGCTTAGGATTTTAGTTTTATTTCTCAGTAGTGACACTGACCCTTCCCAGATACTTCAGAAGAGCTTTGTCCTGAGAACAAGTGAGCTCCCTGACACTCCTTTCTCTTATCCTCCAAGGAAAGCACAATGGCAGAGATAAGAACTAAGGACTGTTTTCCCTAGACCCACGTTTCCCGCTGACACAACTCCATCAAACATAGAGACAAGTTTTGCTTAATATTTTATACATTGAACACTAAGAACAAGGTGTATTTACCGTGTTGAGATCTTTGAACTCTCACTCACAAAGCATGCAACAGGGTATTTGGGAGACACTGTTCCCAGTGAAGGCAGCTGAGAGGTAACTATCAGTGGACAGTAATCCCAGAATGTGTGGAGAACTGCCGGGATAAATTGAACAAGGGCGATTTGCATGAGGCAAGGAGGCGGCTCCGGGGAATGAACTCTCCCTGAGGAAAGAGAGGCTAGAGTCCACAAACTGGGTCTAAGACATTCTGAGCAGAGCATGGAGTACCACTCAGATGATCTCCCAAGGTCTCCCGCCTAAGCCACAGCAACATCAACAACAAAGGAGTAGATATTAAATGAACTAGAATACGAGAGTGCAAGAATGTAAGACTGGCCAGGCGCAGTGGCTCACACTTGTAATCCCAGCAATTTGGGAGGCTGAGGTGGGCAGATCGCTTCAGCCCAGGAGTTCAAGACCAGTGTGGATAACCCAGCTGATCTCTACAAATAATACAAAAATTGGCCATGCGTGGTGGCGCATGCCTGTAGTCCCATGTACTCAAGAGGCTGAGGTGGGAGGATAGCCTGAGCCTGGGGAGTTCAAGGCTGCAGTGAGCCGTGATCATGCCACTGCACTCCAGCTGGGGTGACAGAGTAAGACTCTGTCTCAAAAAAAAAAAAAATTTAAGAATTTAAGACTGACATGTGATGATGGAACAGCAAGGGAGATAGTATAAGCTTCATCTCAAGGAAAGAAGACATAACTAGCAGATTGGTTAATCTGGGGACAATCTGCAGACTGGGGGAGTGGCCTTGGCACAAACCACAGCATGCACAGTGATGGGAACCATTAACCTTGGTTAGACATCAGTTAGGCACCAGTAGGAGCCAGGCATCAGGAAAGTGGTCATTGTTAGCATTTGCAGACGCCTGACTTGTAATATCCTAATTTGATTCTAAATAAGTTTGAGGGGGAGGGTCCCAAAATTCATATGTAGTTCCCATGGTTAAACAATTCAAGTGAGAAAAGAAACACTTTCAAAATAGGTTGGGTATTGCTCAAATATGGAAGACGGCAAGGTGGTGCTTTTTAGTATTGAGTTATTCAGTATTTCACAAAAGAGAGTTTCAAAGATGCTTTGAGCACTAACAGCATTGTGTCTCCCCAGGAGGATGTATAAGCTCTGGGTGCTTGTTTGAAATCAGTTTTATCCTCTCATAGTTACACCTTATGTGTAACCGACAAGCAGAGAGTGAATTCTGGGTTCAGTCCTGCCATTGATCCTTCCTCACTGTGAGGAAGAGAAAAAATGAGTAGCACAATTCCTGGTATTTGGTAGGTGTTCAGTAAATATTAACTTCTGTCATCCTCTGGTAGGGACTTAAAAGAAAGAGTGGAACTGTCTAGAGATGCTATCCGTTGCATTTTACTGAGTAAGGTCCCATGAGAAATATGTTTATCATATTCAGAGGAGGCCTCTTGTCCTAGTGATCCCACTTGTTTTATGCTGGCCTAAGTGGATGCTGGGACTCACTGTGCTTAATGAATGTTAATGAAGGTGATGAAGACCTTTTAGGAGATGATTAACCTATAAAGTCCACCTTCTGCTTTCAAGTGGCTTTATAAGAAGTACACAGAGAGTCAACACTTTGAAAACAATGAATACAAATGAGAATCATGTCTGCTTTGCAAGAGGAAAGTTTATTAGGCGATTTGGGGAACTGCAATAAAGGTAGAAGCAGCAGAGAGAACAAAACACCTCGTATGCCACTGTCACAGCTCCAACCTCTGACCATCAGAACCCAAACTGAGTACAGGAGAAGGGCTTGGGGTGAGGAGGATCAAGTGGGCCTAGGTTCAGAGTCAGACCCAAACGCTGAGCATTTGTTCTCCTTCCAGACCATAATTTGTGGTGATGCCTCAGGGTGGGGTCTGCTGGCTGACGGTTGTCAGAGATGTGGAACTGGCCCATCAATGGTAATTCTGTCTTCATGCTATACTCCTGCTGGCCCCAGAGTATCTAGCACCCAAAGGTGTTGCAGGGCCCACAGCGGGAACGAGGACCACAAGCATTGGTGACGCAGGATCCAATGGACTTTTCATATGCATTGGTGGTGGCGCAGGGATTGGAGGGCAGCCTGGGATGCAGAAGCATTATACTGTCAGCATGAGAAGGGTGATTCAAACAAGGGAGGCTCAACCCAAAGAGACATAGAAACAAGCAGAAATCGTTCTCTGATGTCCTAGGAAGCCATGCCTTGTTTGCATCCCTTCTTCTACAGAGTTCTGATACAATGGCAGAAATGAGCAAAGAACATGTAAGGTGGAATGCCAGCCTTCCTTCTATGACCCTGGACACACAAGAAAGTCACTTCCTCCTTCTAAGCCTCAGCTTTCCCACCTGTAAGGTAGGACTGGTAGTACCAACCACACAGGATTATGAAAATTCCACAAGATTGTGTTCATAAAAATATTATGTTCGCTGGCAATTGCCATATTCTGTTAGTGATTGATCATCATCCCTATTGACACTCAAATGCTCATCTATAAGATGGTGATAATGAGTCCCACTCTGCCTGCCTCAGATGATTCTAACAAGAATTAATGAAACGGAGGATTTGAAAGTTCCATTTAAATCAGAGAAAGTGATCATTGTTACAGTTTTGTTTTCCTTTTTGTGGTGACAAGACAGTCCTGAAGATAAAAAGGTTTATTTGCCCATAAGCATCCAAAAAATCTCTGCTGGAGGAAGCAGTCAAGTCCCATGTCTATCTTTTGTAAAAGAAAATATAATTAGCCCGGGTAATGTTAGCAATAAATATCCTGTACTTCCCACAGCTGTAATATAAAACTCTGGCCTCTACAGACAGGTTGGCATCTCAAACTTGATCTTCAAAGTCCCTGTTTTATCCTACAGTAGAATAGTGACTGTGCCTTGCAGGGGTGCCGCCCACCAGGTACTCACTTGCAGTCCTCGCTCTCCAAGAGGCTCCGGTACGTGTTGATCTCACACTCCAGTCGGGCACGCACGTCCAGCAGCACCTGGTACTCCTGGTTCTGCCGCTCCAGGTCACAGCGGATCTCCGCCAGCTGCGACTCCACGTTGGTGATCAGGCTCTGTACCTGGGACAGCTGGGAGCTGTAGCGGGCCTCGCTCTCTGTCAGCGTGTTTTCCAGAGAGTTTCGCTGTGGTGGGGAAGATCAGGAATGTCAGAGAGCTGCTCCTTATAGGGTTCCTCCATGGGGTTCCAAAAATACTCACAAGTTCCAAGAGCTAAGGAGAGTGTGTGGCCCCAAGGGTGTCCCCAGGACTCTGCCTCCCAATTTCCCATCGCTCACCAGCAGGTCAGAACAATACACACCAGGTTGTGCTGGGCCTGCAGCTCAATCTCCAGGGCGTTGACCGTGCGTCTCAGCTCGATGATCTCCGCCTGGTAGGACTGCAGCTGCTCTGCGCTGGATACCACCTGCTTGTTTAGCTCCTCGGTCTGAAACACCCAAGGGGAGAAAGGATCAGACCCTGCCTCCAGGGCCCTGGGGCACCTCGGGTCCTGAGTGGCCACGTGCTTAGATGCCCACCTGCGTGGCGAACCATTGCTCCACTTCCCTGCGGTTGGTTTCCACCAGGGCCTCATACTGACTCCTGGTCTCATTCAGGACCTGGTTCAGGTCCACAGCAGGGGCAGCGTCCACCTCTACGTTGAGGCGGTCTCCAAGCTGGCAGCGCAAGGTGTTGACTTCCTAATGAAGAAAAGAGAAGAAATAAACCCACAGAAAGAAGTCTATCAATAACCTCTTTGAGACAGTTCAATATAATGGGAAGAGGATTGCATTGCAACTTAGGAAACATGAGTTGAAGCCCAGCTGCCGCCTCTGGAGATTCTGGCCTCTTCTCTGAATCCCTTCCCTCATCTGTATGATAAGGCTGCTTTATTAAATGATTGCTAATATTTCTACCCAATCCAAGATTCTATCATTTCTTTCTTATTTCCCCTTTGCTCAGTGATAAGCCTGGCATGATAATTGGCTTACAATT
Organism: Trachypithecus francoisi; assembly: GCF_009764315.1. Taxonomy (NCBI): domain Eukaryota; kingdom Metazoa; phylum Chordata; class Mammalia; order Primates; family Cercopithecidae; genus Trachypithecus; species Trachypithecus francoisi. Next base: position 18,964,589 of record NW_022681466.1, on the reverse strand, counting down.
GTTGCTACTTAAATATAGAGAAACCAGGTTTCATTCCTCCTATTTATTTCATGGGATACTACTAGAGTATGACACGTTTTCATCATCAAAACATCTAATGTTTGAGACATGCATCTGATTTCCTGTATTGCATTCAGCCATGAGATCTGAATCAACCATTATTTGAATTCTTTCATTTCTTCCATTTTTCCCATCGCTTAGTTCATCCATCCATCCATTCATCCATCCATCCGTTCATCCAGCTTGAGTTCTAGTTATCTAGATGAAACAGAGTATAAGAATATTTTCTATCTCCTTCCAGTCTCGATCTTTAACATGGCACCTCTTCAGAAGCTAATAGATAGCATCAAACAGTAGACAGTAGTTTAAAGATATTTGTGTGATCTTTCAGCCATACATGTCTGGGTCCCAAGGGGCAATAGGTCAGCTTACCACACTCCTTTATGTAAAAAAGGGAAGCTGTCACTCATTCCCCAGCAAGTCTCAAAGTACATTTTGAGCAACCAGCAAAATGTTGTTAGGTCTAGGGTGCTTAGCAAATCAAGACCTACCTTATCCTATTCAGGGGGATCACAGAGCTCTCAGTATTGGGATATTGGGGGCTAAGACTCTTACCTGCTCATGGTTCTGCTTGAGGGACAGCAACTCCTCCTTCAGGGACTCCACCCGGGCCTCCAGGTCAGACCTGCACAGGGTCAGCTCATCCAGAATCCTGCGCAGGCTGTTGATGTCAGACTCCACCAGCTGCCGCAGGGACAGCTCCGTCTGGTACCTGCACACACAGCCAGAGGTCAAAAGAGGTCAAAAAAAAAAAGTCTTTGTTTCTCAAGCTTTACTTGGCTGACTTAGTCAATTTTATTATATTTTGAAATATTTTGAATTTTAAAAAATTAAGGGAGAAAATACTCCTGTACTGAGTGAGAAGGTCTATTTTGTCACTGAGACACACATAAAAGGTATTGGTGGGATGCCTGTGGATAGTTTAGTCTAACATGAACTACGTTTGTTCTAAAAATCTCATTTACAAGTTGCTATCAACTAAGCCCTGCTGTTTTTGCCATCTCAAGTGAATCAGTGCCCTTCGTAAGCCTGCTCCAGGTTGTCCTGCCATCCTTTCCAGCCTCGCCAAGAAGCAATTTAGTGTTGTAGAAGAAACACTGAATTCAGAGTCAGTTAGAGCCAGTCTTGTCATTGAATGACTGTAGATAGATACTTTAATCTCTCTGAGCCTTGATTTCCTCAACTGTAAAATGAAGACAAAACTAACACCTCACAGGGTTGGACTGAAGATGATATAGGTAAAATTATATTGTAAACTGTAAGATTCCAGGAAAATGCAAAGGATTCTCATGATCGTAATAATGGTCATACCTAAAAGTATTGATTGATTCTCTGAAAGGAAATGGATTTTGCCTCCTGTTTTTGTGGTTTAATAACTTCTTTTTGGTGGGTTGACAGTTACTAACGTATACAAAGAGATCAATGTGAAAATCACTTTTAAACTTAGTCCAGACATTGGGTTGAAAAGGAATAAGAATGGATGTTGTCTTACAATCAAACTTAAAGCACAGGGCTGCGCACAGCGGCTCATGCCTGTAATCCCAGCACTTTGGGAGGCTGAGGTGGGTGGATCACTTGAGGTCAGGAGTTCAAGACCAGCCTGGCTAACATGGTAAAACCCCATCTCCACTAAAAATACAAAAGTTGGCTGGGCCTGGTGGCACATGCCTGTAATCCCAGCTACTAGGAAGACTGAGGCAGGAGAATCGCTTGAACCCGGGACGCGGAGGTTGCAGTGAGCCAAGATCGCATCACTGCACTCCAGCCTGGATGAGAGAGGGAGACTCCATCTCAAAAAAAAAAAAAAAAAAAAAACTTAAAACACAGAATCTGAGCACCTATTGAAGAGGCTTTGACATTTAACCTGATCTTAACCCAATACAGGAATCCTCCCAATATCATCCAGAAATTTCTGCTTCCACACTTCCAGGATAGGGAGCTCATCACTTTGCAATTCAGCCTGTCCATTATGAGACTGCTCTGATGGTTAGGAAAATCTTACTTGGTTCTGAAGTCATCTGCAGCCAGCTTGGCATTGTCGATCTGCACCACCAGCCTGGCATTCTCAGACTTGCTGCATAGGATCTGGGGATAGGATTAATCATGAAATGGGTTATACCAGAAATGCCTTGTGCCTTAAAGTGAAATGCTATTTTCTTTCAGCCACATTCCTCCCAAATAGCTTTGAGTGCTTCCAGATTTTCAGCTCTGGGGTAAAAGGAGGATTTGATCATAAAACTGACCATTTCAAAACCAGGACAACCAATGTGAATTCATTATGAATTCTATTCTTATCTGCTTCTGACTTCCTGCAATAATTGAGGCTACTGGGCATCCAAGGGTCACCCAAGGGTGGGGTGACCAATCATCCCAGTTTACTCAGGACTGAGGGGTTCCCGGGATGCTAAAATGGGAAAAGTCCCAGGCAAGCCAGAACAAGTTGGTTATCCCACACACACACCAACTTTGTTCCACCTGCTGACTTCTCTCCACTCTCCCCTCATATTGCCCTTGTTCATGCCTTTGCAAAAAGCTTCTTGCTCTACCCAGAATGCCCTCACCCACTAGCAGGACTCCTTGTGTAGCCCACATACTTAATCGATAACACTTCTTATGACCTTTGTGTGATCATTTTGTTTCCACATCTATCTGCCCTGTTAGACTGTGAGCTCCTGAAGGAAAGAGACCATCTTACTCAGTATATTATCCCCCATCCCAGCACTGTGCCTAATACTCTCCAACTCTGGGTAAATAAATGAATGATATTCAAATAGCACAACCCTTTCCTGGCATCTACTTTTCCAGATCTACAGAACAGTGGACAGTCAATTCCCTCCAAGAATCAAGGGCTTGTACAATTGGATATAAACTCCCACTCATCCTTCAAACCCTACTCAGATATTGCCTCTTCTGGGATCCCTCCCTAACCTACACCAGGTATTCAGTCCCAATTCTCTGTGGACTCTTTACTTATATCCACTTGTCCTCCAGAATGGATGGCCCCATATTGTCATCTGTATACATGGCTGCTCTAGAGGATGGTCCATATGTCTGTAGATACTGCTGGAGTCAACGACTCTCTTGTGTTGCCATAAACGCTATCTTTTGCTGCAGCTTTGAAAAGCTTTAAATATTTGGAGATTTACTTAGGAAATTCTTAGCATAGAAAATAAATCAGGTGCATACTTTTTTAAAATGCTATAATGCTCTGAAAACAAAACCAGGATATCATAATCAAACCAAAAAATCAGATATTCTGGTTTGGAGTAAGAAGCCATATAAGATTGTTATGACGGATTTTGGTCTAATGCTTCACTCTAACACCAGCCTGCATCCTTCCCTTGTGGTTCCACAACAGATTTTCTAAGACTACTTGATGTCATACCTAAGCCAGTGAATCTATGTCTTTACCATTCTCAGCATTACTGTGAACAGACTTAGATCCATTCACAGGTTAGTATGTTAAACATAGAGAAGTAATTAAGCTGGCAGTGTGGGGCCCACCTCCTCACCTTCTGCTGAAGCTCCTCAATGGTCTTGAAGTAGGACTGGTAGCTGGGGCACAGCAAGGGCTCCTGCTGCTGCGACCGCTCCCGGATGAGGTTCTCCAGCTCCGCATTTTCCCGCTCCAGCTGACGCACCTTCTCCAGGTAGCTGGCCAGACGGTCATTCAGGAACTGCATGGTCTCCTTCTCGCTGCCATTGAAGGAGCCCTCGCAGAACCAGTTGCAGTTGCTCACATTGGCAGGGATGTTGCAGGCCCCGGGTAGGGTGCGGCCGTGGCAGCTGGGGGGCACGCAGGGCCGGGAGGAGCAGCTGGTGCGGCAGCTCAGGCTGGGCAGGCAGAAGTTGTAGGGCATGGTGCAGGGAGGCAGTGGAGCTCTGGAAGTCAGTTTCAAAACCTGATTCCTTTTCCCTGGGATAAGCCCTGGTCCTCTCCAGGGCTTTATATTCTGTCAGCAGTGGGTGTGGCAACCGTGTCAAGCATTCCCCCTTTTTACCTCCTTTGCTGATTTTTCCATTTGTTATTTAGCCACTTCACCTGAGTCCTATACCTCATAAAATGTTTTACTCTGGCTTCTTGCTAAGTCAGGACTCCTCACAAAACATGCTGATTGGTTAAGTAAGAGCTTCATGGTTTGGCTTCAAAGTGACCAACGTTGCCCGCAGCAGCGCTCATCCATGGGACATTGAGCTAGAGTGACAGCTGGGCCCTGTCCCCAGAGTAGGGGGCACGTCTGTGCCTCTTTCTCCTAAATGAGGAAAGGTTTGTGTCTCATGCAGTTCATATTCAATTAAGACTCTGTGAGAAAAGCCATGTGAGGAAACCCATCTAGAAACTAGACTATGTGATAGGGAATCCTGGAAGCCGACTTATAAGGCCATTGACTCAGGGTCCCTTTGCAGTTCCATCCAGACAGATGGAGACAACTCTACCCTCTTCCTATGGGGCTGCAGGAAGCCACTCACCTCTGTTTCTACTAGTATTCAGTGTTCACAAGAACATTAAGAAAACTAAAATTTTGGGAGCACCTACTCTGCATGAAGCACTGTGCTGCATGCCCGTGCACAGTGTGACTCTGTCACTGGTGATTGGTCCTGCTTGCTGAGTCTCCACTGTGCACCAGGCACTGTGCCAGACGCCTCATATGCACCAGCTCCTTCAGTCCTCTCAAAATGCTGCAAGGGTTTGTAGATAAGGACATGAAGCCTCTGAGAGGTCTCCCAAGGTCATGGAGCTCCTACGTGATGGAGCCCGGATTCAAAACAGATCTCTGTAATTCCAATGTCCACACTCTCTCTGTCATATTACGTGTCTCTCTCTTCCAATCTTTTCAGTACTGAGATGCAATAATGCAGAAATACAGACTGAGCTCCACTGAACTCAATCAGTGCTGACAATATCCTAAATTAGAATGGGCCACAAAATAACAAGCCTGTTTTTTATTTATTAAAGAACCAAAAGTCACTTCTATGCTGATGGAAGGAAGTTTACTAAGTGAAAATGCATTGTACCCACTAGAAGCTTGAAAAAAAAAAAGGAAACCCTTGGTTGATCTGATGGAGAAATATCCAAGCCTAGTTCTCCAAAGTAAATGGCCCTGCAAAGCCACCACTATGTCATGTGCGTGAAGTGGCATTTTATGACCATTGGCACATTTTGGCAAGCAGATGCTCTGCTCTCATGTGTTCCAGATGGAGCTAGGAAATACGAGGATTTTATGTTTAATCTATCAGTGCTCAAATTCTGAAAGATACTACTCCAAGTTGTTCCTTTTGGAAGCTACATATTAAGTCTTGCCATACAAGAATTCTTTTCCTACAGGAGATCTGCCATTTCTCACATCACCCTTCCTTCAAACTTGCCCTCACAGCCTGGGACACATTCTTTTGGTTATCCTCATTGAAGGCCAATCTTCATCTTTTAAGGGTGTGTTTATTTTTGGAACCAGCCAGATGTCATTTGAAACCACACCTAGTGCATAGGGTGAATAACCAAGCTGCATAGCATCTTTAATGGGTCAGAAACACGTTGTGACTGCAAAATAATAATGTGCATTTTCTTGGGTGACTCTGGAAGTCATTTCCAAGGAGAAGCTTCAAATATGCTTTTATAAAGGACAGCAGATTTGGGGCAAACATGTGGTCTTCCAGGGTGAATGCATTGAAGGTACTGATATCCACCTCTACAATCACAATCCACAACTTTCTGCCCCTCCTGCTCAAATCTCTACTTTTTTATTTTTATTTTTATTTTATTTGGTTTTTTTTTTTTTTTTTTTTTTTTTTTGAGACAGAGGCTCACTCTGCTGCTCTATTGCCCAGGCTACAGTGCAGTGGTGCAATCTCGGCTCACTGCAATCTCCACCTCCCAGGTTCAAGCGATTCTCCTATCTCACCCTCCCTAGTAGCTGGGATTACAGGCACGCACCACCTGTAATGTGTCTGGCTAATTTTTGTATTTTTAGTAGAGACAGGTTTCCCAATGTTGCCCAGGCTGGTCTCAATCTCCTGATCTCAGGTGATCCACCCGCCTCGGCCTCCCAAAGTGTTGGGATTACAGGAGTGAGCCACCATGCCTCGTCTGAATCTCTACCTTTAAAATGATTCCACAATCAGTGAGATGTGGCATGGGCATATTCGTTTAAAATCAGTACCAGGCCGATTAAAGTCCTATTGGATGAGATCAAATAATATAAAGCAAATAGCTGAATTCATTAGCTTTTCTCTAATTATCTTGTGTTCTTCTCTCCTTCTTCTATGCCCCAAGCTTCAAAAGAGAAAAATCTGACAACGGCACTTTTTAAAGAAAAGGAAAGGAATAATGTGTCACAGACTAGTAAATATGTCCATGGGGATCTCTATAACCATTGCTATAGCTTCTACCTCAGTCACAGTGGAATAATCCAGAGATAAGTTCCTTGTGTCTTTAAAAGTGGAGGTCAGGGTTTGGAAAACACAACTATTCCCACATCTTAAGTAGAAGTAACCATGATTTCTGCACAGCTACTTGGCCATTGTATACTAATAGTTGGAAGAACTTGGGTCTCTTGAGAAAACAGCCAAGTTTCAATTAGCTTCTCACAAAGTCTGGAAGGCAATTGCTTTTTACTTACTCCACTTGCTGTGTACTGCGAATTCTTACCTTTACGTGGGTGATGCTATTGTCTCTGTTCAATGGCCCTTCATTAAACACGATGAGCAAATCAAATCCTAACAAACCGAAAGGTTTTATACATGCCCATGTAATTGCGGCAGATGCTGTGGTTGAGGCTTCTGGTCTTAAGATGTGAGCAAACTGCAGTTGAGGTTTAAGGATGCTATTTATTATGGAAGCCCAGGCTATTTCCGTAGAAGAGAGTACACGAAAACCTACCAGCAATGCTTAACCATGGAGTGGACATAGGACAGGTCTTCTGCTGAGGCCACCTTCCTTGTTGTGGAACTTCAAAGGCATTAGGAGGCCTTCCTCCTTCTTCCCAAAGCTATCTTCTCCAATGTCCAGGCTCTTGTGCTTGAAATTCTCACCATGAGAAATGTAAAATGCATTCTTTTAGAAATACAAAGTAACACTGGGCTACTTGAAAATTAATTATGTTTTAATGTGTACAAATGAGAAGGAGAGGCCAGGAGCTGTATCACTGCATGCACACAGAGCAAGAAGAGGGACTTCTTGCCAAAGAGGGATCCCAGAGGGGAATTAGAAAAACAGAAACATTGTCCAATACCAACCCCAGCCCACGGTTTTGGGCCAGTCCGTTAGAGTTTCCTAGAAGAGCAGAAGATAGGGCTTCCACAAACTGTTCCATAAAGGCAACTGTTGCCAATTTATCAATCCTCCAGCCTCAGCACATTGAGAGGAGAAATTGAAGGGGTAATTCAGGAGCTAAGCCAACAGGTTTGGCCCTGTTCAACGGGGCTTCTAATAAGGGACAAGCAGGAGAGCGGCTGAAGAATGAGCCAAGTCATCAGTAAGCTAGGCTGAGCAAAAACAGATACAAACACCTCAAAACAGAACTCAGGAGCTAGTTCTACAAACCCTCTCCAGAGCCACCATTGTTTCTCTTACACTCAGTCCTGGACTCCCAAAGGGAATGGAGTCTTGAAGTCTTCAGGGACCAAGCCAAGTCAGAAAAATATAAAGTTCATCGATGCTATGTGTTTTTTTAACTTTTATTTTAAATTCAGGGATACAAGGGCAGATTTGTTACATAGATAAACTTGTGTCATGAGAGTTTGTTCTACAGATTATTTCATCACCCAGGTATTAAGCCTAGTACCCATTAGTCATTTTTCCTTATCCTCTCCCTCCTCCCACCTTCTGCCCTTCAAAAGGCCCCGGTGTGTGTTGTTCCCCTCTCTGTGTCCATGTGTTCTCATAATTCAGCTCCCACGAGGTCTATGCTATGTTTTTGACTACTCTAGACTATCAACTCAGTCTAGAATAGACAAGAGCATGACGCAATCCAGGACGGTGTAATTTAATGGTGCTAGTCTTCCTGAGAAAGTTGGATCCAGGGCCCACTCAGACATGGAATGAAAACCTATATATGTATCCTGCTCTGCAGATCAGGGGAGAGGGCAGATGCTAAGACCTTTTGACAGTACACAGAAGATAAAGCAAAGTCAGCTGAGTACAAATGTGTTGTGTTGAACTTTTGCGTTACGCTCACTATCACGTTGGTGATTTGAGACAGACATGAAAAAACATGGAAATACAGCTTCTTCCCTCAGCATCCCACAGACCCTGTTCTCTTTTTAGTCACCAGGAGTCTCCCCGTTGCTTTAACAGTAGGTTTGTCTGGTTCTCACCGTCCTTGCCCTGGATGCTACTGATAACTCTTTCATTAAAGCTCCAACTTCTTTTGACTTCTATGTCATTTAAGGTGCTTCTCCACTTCCCTCTCAAACTGCTTATAAACAGATGTCATCTCTGTCCTCAAGATCTGGCAAAAGCAAGGCTGAACCTCACATCAAGGACTTTGGAGAGCCCCAGGTCAACTCTATGGTTTCTATCACTGCTCCTCAAGGTTCTTCTATACCCTGCTAGCCTCCATTGGACAGTCTTAACAATTCCTATAGCTCTAATTATCATCTTTATTTACCCAGCTCTTTGACATCTCCCTCATATCTAGTCATTCTTCTCCAGGTCTCTCCAATGGAGACTCATTGTTGTTTCATTTTCTCAGGCTGAAAATCTTCAGACCCATAGTAGGTGTTTGTAATGGTTAATTTAATGTATCAACTTGACTGGGCCAAGGGATGCCCAGACAGCTGGTAAAACATTATTTCTGGGTATGTCTGTGAAGGTGTTTCTAAAAGAGCTCAGCATTTGAATCAGAAGAGTGAGTAAAGATCACTCTTACCAGTGTGGGCAGGTGTCCTCCAATGTGGGTAGTCAAATAGAACCAAAAGGCAGAAGAAAGGCAAATTATTTCCCTTACTGACCCTTCAGGGAGAAGCAGGAGAGGGTCTGGAGAATAGGCCAGATCAGTAGTAAGCTATGCTGAGCAAAGACAGATACAGACACCTCAAAATGGAACTCGGGCTAGTTCCACAAACCCTCTCCAGAGCTGTCACTGTTTCTCTTACACTCAGTCCCGCACTGCCAATGAGAATGGAGCTGAGCTGGGACATCCATCTTCTCCTGCCCTCTAACATCAATGCTCCCAGTTCTTGAGGCTTCAGTCTCAAACCAGGACTCACACCATCAGCCTTCCTGATTCTCAGTCCTTTGGGTTTGGAATAGAACTATACCACTGGCTTTCCTGGGCCTCCACCTTGAAGACAGCAGATTATGGGACTTCTCAGCCTCCATAATCACATGAGCTAATTCCTCATAATAAATCTTTTTCTGTGTATCTATATATAGCCTACTGTTTCTGTTTCTCTGGACAACCCTGACTAATATAGTGTGTGATCAGTACTAGTTTCCTTCCTTCTCTTTCCATTGTTCCTCTACCTCTACTCAGCTTCCATATTTAAGCCTTGCCTCTAAAATCTACCCCTCTTCTGCCTCACTCACGTCCACTTATCTCAGTCCTTATTGTCTCTCACCTACTAATTGATCTTCCTTCTATTTCATCCAGCTTCTAGGACTCCTCACAACCCAACCTGTACACAGCAGCCAGATACATCATATGGCAAACTCCCTTACAAGAAAATTTCATGCATAATCATTCAGAGCACTGCCAAACATGCTCCTACCTAACTACCTTGCAGTTTCATCTCCTATTACCACACTTACCCTCTGTTCTAGGCTGGGAATTGGGTTGTCAGTTTCTAAACAAACCTCACAACTCCTCCAGGCAAAGTTCATGCTCAAGAAAAGTTTCCCTCTTCTCCGTTTTTTTTTTTTTTTTTTTTGAGACAGAGTCTCACTCTATCACCCAGGCTGGAGTGTAGTGGCACGATCTTGGCTCACTGCAACCTCTGCCTCCTGGGTTCAAGCAATTCCCCTGCCTCAACCTCCTGAGTAGCTGGGATTACAGGTGCGTCCCACCATGCCTGGCTTTTTTTTTTTTTTTTTTTGTATTTTTACTAGAGATGGGGTTTCACCATGTTAGCCAGGATGGTCTCAATCTCCTGACCTCGTGATCCACCCACCTCAGCCTCCCAAAGTGCTGGGATTACAAGTGTAAGCCACTGTGCCTGGCCAAAACTTTCCCTCTTCTATGGCCTACACATACTCATCCGACCAGACATTTCCCAGCAAACTTTATTTCAGAATTATGCTAATATCATACAGTAATTGTTGATTGAAGTTGAAACTATGGGAAGTATATAAAGTTTTAATAACCTCGTGAATTTTCATTAGTTTTACTCTTCCTTATTTATTCCACTTACAGTATTCCATGGTTTACATAGGCTTTAATTAGGTGACGGTATTGCCTCTTCTGAAGGGCCTGCAGTCAACGAGACAGGCAGACAAAATTTATATCAACAGAATAGTTGGGTTTTCAAGGCTTTGACTGAGTGATCCCTCTTTCTTGGAGCCTCTTCTTTTCATTCTCTCACACCTCTGAAATTCATAATTCTTTATCCACACCTTTCTTGAGCCACATTGATATTTGTCTATGATGGCTGTAGCTTTGTCTCATGCACTCTAAACTATAAGACATGCTGTGGGCCGAGACTGGGATTCACTTATTTGTATTTCTCAGTACCGCCCACAATACCTGGCACACACAGTAGATTGATTGTAGTTGTGTTAATCAGATAGGATTAAATTAAACGGATAATTGAGATTGTGGCCTATAAAATTGAAAGTTTTAAAAATTCAGAGATGAGGCAAGTGGGGTGTGGGGCAAGATTAATGTTTTGGGGGAGATGCTTAATGAACATTGGCCTTTCTTGGAATTATAGAAAATGAAATGATAAAGAAGCTCTGGAAGAACATTATGGATAAGAGCAAAGATCTAGGGGAAAGAATAAACTTGAAGAGGGGAAAGGTAAGGACGGCATTTAAAGGGCCTATTTGGAGGACAACATGTCAGGTATAACAAGTGGGCGGCAAGATGAACCAGTTTGGGAAAAATACGTTTTAGTCCGATTAAACATGATGTAATTGTTTGGACGAACGGAGGCAAGATGGCGCACTTCCGGGTTCTTCATCCCCCCAACTTTTCCCGCACGCGCGAAAATGCAGCCGACGCCCGGGAAGGTGCAGACCAACTGGGCGTGCGCCAGGTGACGTCAATCTGAAGAGACCAAGATTTACCTGGTCGCACCTGCGGAACGCCGCCAGACACGCCCGTGCCCCGCCTATCGCCCTCCCACTCCCAGAAAAGCCGCTCGGGACCAGTGCCACGCGCGGACTTCCCAGCTTCCCCACTGCGGTCGGGACTGTCGGAACTCCGTCCGAGGGCAGCATGGAGAACTCTGTGGGCCTCATTTGCCAGAGGCCAACAGACCTCTCCTTACCCACCTTCTTCCCCTGAAGCTAGGTGACCAAAATAAACTTGCAGTTTTGCTCCTACCCTTGCCTAGTCGCTGGTTCCTTTGCGCCCGATCTGGTGGTCTTAGAAAAAACAGTCAGTAATGACCTGATACCAAATGAAACTGTCATATGCGCAACAGAAAACCTGGAAACCAAGCTGAGATGAGAGGGAGATGTGGGAGTCATCAGCACAGAGGGGCTAGTTCTACATGAACAGGGACGTAGAAAGAGCAAGACAGAAGGCTGAGAATATAGGTGTTTCCTTCATTTGGGACAAAAAGGGGAAGACAGATAACAAGACAACAGAGAACAGATAATTAGCGATATTTCAAGAAGACCCAGAGTGTGCAGGGTTATGGAAATCAATGAAGGTGCATTTCGAGGGAGGAGCAGGTATCTATATTATCAAGTCAGGAGCAGCAGAGAGGTTGAGAGGAGAGAATCACTGCTCTTTGAACAGTTTCTGTAGAAGCAGTCTCTGTAGGTTCTTCAGGCAGTTTAGGAGAAAGGGAAGCAGAACATTCTGTTCTGATGAGGGTGAGAGCCAGAGATAGCAGTGAAGTTTGGGGAGGATTTGCAAAATTGCCAAGGGCCCTGTAGTCAAGGCAAGGCAAGCATGGGTATTGAAGGCCAGGTTTCCTGCATGGCCTACCCTGGGTGGGAGTCTCCCAAAATGATGTCCTTCCCTGTCTACGTCAGTGTTTCTGGTGAAGCATAAAGGTTTGGCTCAGTCATTTAATTCATTCTATTCTCCTAATGAAGGGGTATTTTTATGAAACAGCCATGATGAGTAATTTACAATGCATGAATATGAATGAGAAACATTTACTATGCCACAGAAATGAAGTTTATTGGGAAGTAAATGAAGTCCTCTCCTTGCATTCCAGAGAATGCCAAAGAAGAAAGGAAAGCAGGAAATGCAGTACGTTCAGGAAACACCCTAAAGTAGTAACTGGAGCTCAGATTACAGGGAGTTGAACGTCTTCAGAAACAAAGAGGCTCGACCCTCAACAGGAAGAAGTCGTCCAGACATTGGAAGTTGATGATGTGTGTCTTTGCTTGGGTGGGAAAGTTTTTCAGCATTCTAGAAATAACATAGTAGGTAACATGAGGTTTCTTGATGTCAGCTGAGCTCCAGAAAAGTCAGAACTTGAAGATCTTTCCTGTGGTTGATCTAAATGGCTCTGTAGATGCCTTCAAAGAGGATACAAACTTTTCAATTACAGCAACACTTTTGAGAGGTGCCACAGGATCCACAGGAGTTGCCACTAGCATTGGTGGTGGCGCATGGGTTGCAGGGGAGCCTAGAAGGACAAGGAGGTTTAGAATGGCTTTAGGAGGAGGTTTTAATGCACATACTACCTTGGGCTTAATGACACAACCTAGGAATTCTCAGTGGTTGGAGTTAGTTGGAATCAAGTTCTTTTTGTTTTGTTTTGTTTTTGAGATAGGGTCTTGCTCTGAGACAGCTGGAGTGCAGTGGCGCGATCTTGGCTCACTGCAAGTGGGAGCCAAGGCTCACTACGCCTCCCAGTGTCAAGCGATTCTCTTGCCTCAGCCTCCCAAGTAGTTAAGATCACAGGCATGCGTCACCATGCCTGGCTAATTTTTTGTATTTTTGATAGAGATGGGGTTTCACCATGTTGGCCAGGATGGTCTTGAACTCCTGACCTCAAGCGATCCACCCACCTCAACCTCCCAAAGTACTGGGATTATAGGCATAAGCCATTGCACCTGGCCAGAATCAAGTTCCAATTACTACCAAATGCTTCTCTCTCTCTCCCAGAATGCCATGTGCAGAGGTAGAAAAACTGTCCTTTTCAAAAATATTATCTCATACACTTGAGGTCTCCTGGAACTTAATGTGCCTTACACAAATGTTATTCCTAAGACTGGCCAGCTCCTACCACCACTCCTCCATTGTTAGCCCCCTGAGGCAGGGGCTCTTCCCTTCCCTTTGGCCTCCCTTTGCTTAGCTATCACAGATGACTGGACACACACTACACAGTCAATGTGTGTTGTCTGACTAGTTGAAAATATGGCCAACATTTGTGTGCTTACAATATCCCACTGTACACATTCTTCCCAGACATTCTTTGCCCCATACTCACTTGCAGTCCTCGCTCTCCAGGAGGCTCCGGTACGTGTTGATCTCACACTCTAGCCGGGCACGGACATCCAGCAGCACCTGGTACTCCTGGTTCTGCCGCTCCAGGTCACAACGGATCTCCGCCAGCTGGGACTCCACGTTGGTGATCAGGCTCTGCACCTGGGACAGCTGGGAGCTGTAGCGGGCCTCGCTCTCCGTCAGCGTGTTTTCCAGAGAGTTTCGCTGTGGTGGGGAAGATCAGGAATGTCAGAGAGCTGCTCCTTCAAAGGGTTTCTTCATAGGATTCCAAGGAAGTCACAAGCTCCAAGAGCTAAGGAGAGTGTGTGGCCCCAAACACATCCCTGGGACTCTGCCTCCCAACTTCCCATCGCTCACCAGCAGGGCTGAACAATACACACCAGGTTGTGCTGGGCCTGCAGCTCGATCTCCAGGGCATTGACCGTGCGTCTCAGCTCAATGATCTCCGCCTGGTAGGACTGCAGCTGCTCTGCGCTGGATACCACCTGCTTGTTCAGCTCCTCGGTCTGAAACACCCAAGTGGGGAAAGGATCAGACCCTGCCTCCAGGGCCCTGGGGCACCTCGGGTCCTGAGTGCTTAGATGCCCACCTGCGTGGCGAACCATTGCTCCACTTCCCTGCGGTTGGTTTCCACCAGGGCCTCATACTGACTCCTGGTCTCATTCAGGACCTGGTTCAGGTCCACAGCGGGGGCAGCATCCACCTCCACGTTGAGGCGGTCTCCAAGCTGGGAGCGCAGGGTGTTGACCTCCTGATGGAGAAAAGGGAAACAATGAACCTACGGCAATGGATCTGCCATTTTCCTGCTCCAGGAAAAGGAGCACAATACTGCCCAGAAAGCACTGAAAGGAATATTCTGATCATTTCCAAAGAGTGACACACACATTTTGTAGCAATAAACTCCAACAGGGATCACATCAATTGTTGTCCCATAGAAACTGAAACCTTACACCCTCTACAAGACTAAGTCTAAACTCCTTGGCATATGCAAGTCCTTCCTCGCTTCCCATCACATCTTCACTTTCACCACACCCTTGGAGGTACTGCATGCCCAGCCATACCCAGATACACCCTGCCCTGCCACTTCTGTGTCTTAGTTCAACCTCTTCCCGCAGACTGAAACACCCAAATACTGAAATCCTCCTCTTTGCATCTGAGAAGAGTTCCCTATCTCCTCTTGGGCAACCTGGATTATTTCTAGAGGATACTGCTTGTACATCTCATATAGTACTTGTTTCACTCTGTCTTGTTTACATCACTGTGTTTATATGACTGTCTTTCTATACTAGACTATGAGCTCTTTGAAGAAAAGGGCCATGTCTTATTTCTTTTTTGTCCCTCCATCTCCACCACCAAATTCAGGACCTAGCAGTGATGAGCAGAGAATGAATGATGCCCCTCCTCAGTAATTCCAACACCTGCCTAACCCTCACCCAGCCGCTGGAGAATGAGCAGCTCACTCCACTCCTTGATATGGATGTAGCACCATCACTCTCTGAGAATACCTTGAGTTCCTCAGAGAAGGGTCCCAGACCAGGGATCCAGACAGTAATCGTCTCCTGATTCCCAGTACTAGTAGCTTAGCTCTGAGGCCTGCTTTTGTGAATTTGTTTCATACCTCCTCATGGTTCTTCTTCAGGCAGATCAGCTCCTCCCTCAGGGACTCCACCTGGGACTCCAGGTCGGACTTGCAGAGGGTCAGCTCATCCAGGATCCTGCGTATGCTGTTGATATCCGACTCCACCAGCCGCCTCAGGGACTGCTCTGTCTGGTATCTGCATGCATCGGAGTGGGAGGATAAGTCAGAAAAGAAAACCACCTTCCCTTCTCACGTGTTGTTTGGGTAGAATTGACCTGAATCTTCTTGAACTTACACAGCTTTCTGCCTCTTCTCTTCCATATGTTTTAGTCAAGCTGTCCACGGACAGGCTGGAGAGGTTCCCTGACTCACCCTAACACCACGAGGAGCCCACAGGCACTATGAGATGAAGTGTCTCACTGTGCTCTCAGTTTCGTTAACTAATATACCACCAAATCAACTCCCAAGGAACAATTCATTTCAATCTCTGAATTTTGTGGTTTAACAAACACTTCCAAAAAGACCAGTATAGACCAAAGAGCAGGCAGCATATGAGTCCAGGTCTCTGTTTGAAACTGATTTTACGTAACCAGCCCTAGGAGGAGAAATGGCTTTCTCCTCTCTTCCAGGCAATAGTAGGTCCCTAGGGCCATGAAAGAACCATAGGGATCTTGAAGTTCAACATACTTGCTTCTGAAGTCATCAGAGGCCAGCTTGGCATTGTCAATGTTTACCACCAGCCTGGCATTCTCAGCCTTGGCACACAGAATCTGAAAAGAAATTTCTCGCATGAGGTACACTTGAACTTGAGAATGTCTTACTGTTCAAAGAGAGCTAGCTGCTGCTGGCCCCCGACATGGCCGACCCCCTCACCTTCTGCTGGAGCTCCTCGATGATCGTGAAGTAGGACTGATAGCTGGGGCACAGCAAGGGCTCCTGCTGCTGGGACCGCTCCCGGATGAGGTTCTCCAGCTCCGCATTGTCCCGCTCCAGCTGATGCACCTTCTCCAGGTAGCTGGCCAGGCGGTCGTTCAGGAACTGCATGGTCTCCTTCTCACTGCCATTGAAGGAGCCCTCGCAGAACCAGTTGCAGTTGCCCACATTGGCAGGGATGTTGCAGGCCCCAGGCAGCGTGAGGCCGTGGCAGCTGGGGGGCACGCAGGGCCGGGAGGAGCAGCTGGTGCGGCAGCCCAGGCTGGGCAGGCAACAACTGTAAGACATGGTGCTGGGACAGGTAATGGAAAAGCAGGTAAGCTGCTGGAGGTGGATGTGGGCGGGT
The DNA here is from genome assembly GCF_009764315.1 of Trachypithecus francoisi. NCBI lineage: Eukaryota > Metazoa > Chordata > Mammalia > Primates > Cercopithecidae > Trachypithecus > Trachypithecus francoisi. Next base: position 18,948,103 of record NW_022681466.1, on the reverse strand, counting down.
TTGAGTCTCTCCTTCCTCTACGGTCCTTTTATACTATTAACGGTGGGTGGGGGCTTGGCATACGCATAGTTTCCTTTCCTAATGCTTCAGCTAATTTTTCTCCAAAATATGCTAGTTAGATGCTTCTAAAGAGTCCCCCCTCAACCCATAAAATTATTCCATTCAGCTTATGTCACACCAGGCTCTTCCTGGGTGCTAGTGGTTGGTGAAATCAGAGTTTCATCAGATGGCTTCATAGGAGATAGAATCATCACAGCCCCAAAAGGCTGTCCACATTACTCCGAGAGGAGGACATCCAGGGACATGGGGTGGAGTTGTTTGGGAATCAGGGATTCCTCACCCAGGAGGTTCCGCCACTGTTCTTTCTCCCCAGAGAGAGAACTCTGAGAGAGAGCTTTGAGAGTTACTCTTCCAGGTAACTCTTTCCTCCCACATTCATCATGTTTCAGCATTCAATTTGTTTTTATAGCAGAAACTCAACCTGTATTCGCTGAAAGGATCCTGAGCCTTACTATTGGTTGGGATTTAGGGAACTTGCCAGCACATGGAGAGACTGAAAACAATGGCATGTTCATGGTTGAGAAATGAGAAAGTAAAATGGAAACCAACTGAATGGATGGGAATATACCTAAAAGGTAACATCTGCAAACGGCAGCCCACAGGTCAAGTTTACCCTGCTGCATTTTTGTAAATAAAGTTTTTGTTTGTTTTCTGTTTCTTTGAGATAGAGTCTCACTCTGTCACCCAGGCTAGAGTGCAGTGGCAAGATCTCAGCTCACTGCAACCTCCACCTCCCGGGTTCAAGCAATTTTCTGCCTCAGCTCCCCAAGTAGCTGGGATTACAGGCGCCCACCACCGCGCCCAGTTAATTTTTGTATTTTTAGTAGAAACGGGATTTCACCATGTTGGCCAGGCTGGTCTTGAACTCCCGACTTCGTGATCCACCCACCTCGGCCTCCCAAAGTGCTGGGATTACAGGCATGAGTCACCGCGCCCAGCAATAAATAAAGTTTTTTTTTTGTTTTTTTTTTTGAGACGGAGTTTCGCTCTGCCGCCCAGGCTGGAGTGCAGTGGCCGGATCTCAGCTCACTGCAAGCTCCTCCTCCCGGGTTCACGCCATTCTCCTGCCTCAGCCTCCCGAGTAGCTGGGACTACAGGCGCCCGCCAGGTCGCCCGGCTAGTTTTTTTTGTATTTTTAGTAGAGACAGGGTTTCACCATGTTAGCCAGGATGGTCTCGATCTCCTGACCTCGTGATCCGCCCGTCTCGGCCTCCCAAAGTGCTGGGATTACAGGCTTGAGCCACGGCGCCCGGCCTAAATAAAGTTTTAATGGAACACAGCCGTGCCCATTTCTTTAGCTATTGTATATGGCTGCTTTTGCGCTACAGTGGCAGAGTTGTGTAGTTGTGACAGACTATAGGGTCCACAAAGCCCTAAAATTAAAAAGTTTGCCAACTTGTAGTGAAGCAACAGCCTCTCTAAAGATGAGCAAGAGTAGAAATATCTAGAAGAAAAAATATGCTGGAAACAGTCTGGAACAGTGAGAGTTCAGACGGCAGCACTGAAGCATGAATATGAAGCATAATACCACAGACTCACCAAGAAATGAAAATTGGAACAAGGTGCTCAGAGATACCTTTGTATCCATGGTGGCTTTTTCTCAAGTTCTCTGGAAATTTCTATCATCTTATTTCTAGACTTGCTCCTCTTTCTAGAGTATTAACTCTCCTAGAGGTATGACTCTGCCAGCCTAAGATGCTTCCAGGACAAACCACAGTGCCCATGAGAATGTAGCTTTACTCTGTTGTCCCTATAAGTAGACACTGTCTCTGGTAAGTGTGCTTCTCTCCATCACCTCTGGGATCCAGTTACCCTTTGACTCTTCCATAACCTAGGGAGCCTCTCTATTGCCCAGTAATCACTCTTAACAGAATAGCCTTCCCTACCTCACTTCTTTTCCCTGTCACTCTACCTTTGCTTTGTTCTGCATAGAAACAAAGTCATGTTTCAGAAAGAAGTCCCAAAAGATTATTTGTGGAACACAATACAAATCATTTAAAGAAGGATGCATCTGAATTTCAAAGGCAGCATGAGAGCAGCAGAAAAGTACATCTTTATTTTATTAATTTGTTTCCTCTTTTTTCTTAGTCTATCTAGAGGTTTGTAAATTTTCTTTACCTTTCAAAAAATCTCTTAGTTACATTGATTTTTTGCTATTGTTTTTCTAGTCTCTATTTTTATTTATTTCTATTTTTATTTATTTCTGCTCTAAGTTTTATCATAAGTATCATAATAACACTTAGAGCAAAAAGTGTTATTATATCCTTCCTGCTGCTAACTTTGAGCTTAGTTTATTCTTTATCTTTTTTAATTTTTTAAATTTTAAGTTTTGTAGGTACATAGCAGGCGTGTGTATATGTTTACATATAAGTTTATATACATATACAAAAACTTTCCTCTTAGTACTGGTTTTGCTGCATCCCGTAAATTTTGATGTATTGTGTTCTCATTTTCAATTGTTCTCAAGATATTTTCTAATTTCTTTTTTGATTTTTTCTTTGACTCATTGATTATTTAAATGTGTTTTTTAATTTCTACATATTTGTGTATTTTTCAGTTTTTTTCTTATTTCCATTCTAGTTTTCTAGTTTCATTCCATTGTTGTAGGAAAAGACAATTAGTATGATTTCAATCCTCTTAAATTCGTTAAGACTTGTTTTGTGACCCAACATGTGAGAACATTCTCTATCCTGGAGAATGTTCTGTGTGCACTGGAGAATATGTATTCTGCTACCACTGGATAGAACATTTTGTTTGTTAGGTCCATTTGTTCTATAGCATTGTTCAAGTCTGTTGTTTCCTTGTTGATTTTCTATCTGAATGTTCTATTCATTACCAAAAGTGAGTTAGTGAATTCTTCTATTATTGCATTGTCTATTTCTCCCTTTGGTTCTGTCAATGCTTGCTTTATATACGTTAGGTGCTCTGATGTTGCATTCATATATTGTTATGTCTTCCTGGTGAATTTTTTCATTATTATGTAATGTTCTTCTTTGCCTTTTGTGACAGTTTTTGCCTTAAGGACTATTTTGTCTGATATAGAGGTATAGCCATTGTGCTGTCTTTTGGTTACCATTTGTACGGAATAAATTTTTTTCCCATTCCTTCACTTTTCAGCCTATACATTATCTTTAAATCTAAAGTCAGTCTCTTCTAGATAGCATGTAGATAGAGCTTGTTGGTTTTCTGAAAATCCATTCAGCTACTCCATGTCTTTGGATTGGAGAGTTTTATTCATTTACATTTCAATAAAGTATTGATAAGGAAAGACCTAATATTGCCATTTTGTTAATTCTTTTGTCTTTCTCAGAGTTCTTTTGTCTCCTTTTCCTCTCTTGCTGACTTCCTTTGTGTTTCATGGATTTTTGTATTATATGTTTTTATTCTTTTTTTTTCTTTTGTGTATCTTCTGTAGGTATTTTTTTGTGGTCATCATAGGGCTTATATGAAACAACTTAGAGTTATAACTGTCTATTTTTAGCTGATAACTTTCACTGCATACAAAAACTACTCTTTTGCTTCTCCCACCAATACATATTTTATGTATTGGTGTCATGATTTATATCTTGTTGTATTGTGTATCCATTAACCTATTTTTATAGTTATAGTTATTTTTAATACTTTTATCTTTTAAATTTTATAGTAGAGGGCCAAGTGTGGTGGCTCATGCCTGTAATCCCAGCACTTTGGAAGGCCGAGGAGGGCAGATCACCTGAGATCAGGAATTTGAGACCAGCCTGGCCAACATGGAGAAACCCCGTCTGTACTAAAAATACAAATATTAGCTGGGCGTGGTGGCAGGTGCCTATAATCCCAGCTACTCAGGAGGCCGAGACAGGAGAATGGCTTGAACCTGGGAGTCAGAGGTTGCAGTGAGCCGAGATCACACCACTGCATACCAGCCTGGGTGACAAGAGTGAAACTCTGTCTCAATAAATAAATAAATAAATAAATAAATAAATAAATTTTGTAGTAGAATTAAAAGAGTGATTTACCTACCACCATTATAGTATTACAGTATTCTATATTTATCAATATATTTAGGTTTACCAGCAAGTTTTATACTTTCACATGCATTTATATTACTATTTAACATCCTTTTGTTCCAAATTAAACAACTTCCTTTAACATTTTTTGTAAGGCAGGTCCAGTGATGATGAACTACCTCAGCTTGTGTTTATCTATAAAAGTCTTTATCTCTCCTTCAGTTTTGAAGGATAATTGTGCTGGGAATGATATTCTTGTTTGGCAGTTTGTTGATTGGTTGGTTGGTTGGTTTTCAGCACTTTAAATATATTATCCCATGTCCTTCTGGCCTGCAAAGTTTCTGCTAAGAAATTTACAGTCGCCTTATGGAGGTTCCCCTGTAATGATGGCACTTTTCTCTTGCTGCTTTCAGAATTCCCTCTTTGTCTTTGACTTCTGACAATTCAATTATAATGTGTATCACTTTGATTTCTTTGGGCGTCTTATTTGGGATACCCTGGGCTTCCTGGATCTGGCTGTCAATGTTCTTTCTCCGGTTTCAGGAGTTTTGAGCCATCATTTCTTTTAATAAGTTTTCTAAACTTTCTCTCTCTCTCTTCTCCTTCTGGATCTTCCTAATGTGAATGTTGGTCTGCTTGATGATGTCCCATACGTCTCGTCTTCACTCTTTTTTATTCTTTTTTCTTTTTGCTCCTCTGGATAATTTCCAATGGCCTATCTTTGAGTTCACTGATCCTATCTCCTGCTTGATTTAGTGTGTTATTGAATTCCTCTATTGAATTTTTCAATTCAGTTGTTGTATTTTGCAGCAGTGTGATTTCTGTTTGGTACTTTTTGTATTTTCTGCCTTTTTGTTGAAAATTCCCACTTTGTGTATTGTTCTCCTGGCCTTGCAGAGCATCTTTATTATGGTTATTTTGTTTTTGTTTTGTTTTGTTTTGTTGAGACAGAGTCTCGCTGTGTTTCCCAGGCTGGAGTGCAGTGGCATGATTTTGGCTTACTGCAACCTCCACCTCCTGGGTTCAAGCATTTCTCATGTCTCAGCCTCCTGAGAAGCCGGGATTACAGTTGCGCACCACCGCACCCAGCTAACTTTTGTGCTTTTAGTAGAGATGGGGTTTTGCCATGTTGGCCAGGCTGGTCTCAAACTCCTGACCTCAAGTGATCTACCCACCTTGGCCTCCCAAAGTGCTGGGATTACAAGCTTGAGCCACTATGCCCAGCCTATGATTGTATGGTTATTTTGAATTCTCTATTTTGAATATATGTTTATTTCAAATTCTCTTTCAGGTGAATTGTGTATCTCTTTCATTGGGGTCAACTTCAGGAGATCTATCTTGTACCTTTGTTTAGGACATATTTCCCTGTTTCTTCATTATCCTTGGATCTTTGTGCTGGTGTCTGCTCATTAGATAAAACAGCCACTGCTCCCAATCTTCATGGACTGGCCTTGTACTGGAGAAGACTTTCATGAATCAGCACAGTCAGAGATTCTGGGGACCTCTCAAATTTTTGTGCTAGTCCAAACCACCATCTTTGCAGCCTCCAGGTATGTTGAGTATGGCTAGTTTCTATCAGCACTCTAGCACAGGTGAGACAGAAGCCCATCCCTGATACTGTCCACAGAAAAGTCAGAATATTGGACACAAGGTCTAACTCTTTCTCTCTCCAGGGAGAGCCTGGGACCCAGGGTTTTTCACTGGCTCACTCTGAACTTGGCCAGGGGAGAGGGCTGTGGTGAATATCCATGTGCTAGTTCAAATTGCCCTCTTTGTTCTCGATGGCTCCTAAATGTCTGGAGTATGTTGGATTCCATCTGTATTCTAAGACAGGCAAGACAGAAGCTAGTGCATTGGCAGCCCTCAGAAAAATCTGAATGTTCGATGTATGGTCTAGTTATTTCCTTCTCTCCCTGCAAAGAAGTTGGGAGCTGAGGCTTTCTTCCTAACCATATGACACTGTGCTGAGAAAGCAGGGATTCTTGTGATAGAGTATCTTAAAATCTTTCTACCAACTTTGATTTGACTGGTTTTACACTCATCCAGGATGCAAGAGCCTCTCAAATTCTTACTAAATTTCTCACAGATAAAATTTATCAGAGTATTATTATTGAATCAGTGTGTCCATGATGGTGAGGAGGGTCCAGGGCTGCTTATTCCCTCATCTTGCTGATGTCACTCTCCAAAAAACACAAATTTGAAAGTAAATGACCAGGATTTACATCCTTACATATGATATGAGCTCAGAAAAGTTCGTTCCCTTTTTTGAGTCTTGTTTATCTCATCTCTTGAACTGAAATAATAATAATGCTGCCTACCTCATAGTTATTGTTTTGTTTTGTTTTTCAAAAGATAAGGTATTGTGTGTGAACATGTTTGGGGGAGGGAGTGATGATGTTTATTTCCGTAAACTTCATTGTTCCTATTGTCGACCCAAGTGGCTCAGATGAAGAATTTTGTGAAAATTCTACTTTGTTAAGCAGACAAATTGCCCATTGCCCATCACAACTCAGTGGTGCTCAAACTTCACCCACTTACCTTGTAAGTACTAGGGGCACAGAACTCTATTCATAAATTAACCATCAAAATGCAAATGTTAACCTTAACTTAGTGGCTGAAATAGGAATTTGGCAGATAACCAACCATTACCTCTATCTTCTCTGCTAAGTTCCTGATCTTGTGAGTTTGGTTATCTTATTTGGGGTAGTTCTTGAAGAGGATAAGTTCTCCACATGAAACTGTAATATCACCAAAACCTCTTTTCTGGTACTGGAATTGAAATGGGCTCTAGTTATCCTCTCGGAAACTTCCAGCCTTATAGCTCTGTGCAAGCATTTGTAATAAGGATAATAATGGCAGTATTGTTGTTGATGATGATTCTGCCATCTCATCAAGGCTTATTAGATGCCAAACAAGGCACTAAGCACTTTGGCACATGTCTCATTTGATTCTCCCAACAACTTTATAAGGTTGGCCTATTATTCCCATGTTACAGATAAAGAAACAAATGGGGAAAGGCTCCAAATTTGCCCTAGATACAGGCAATAAATGGTGGAACAGGGATTTGGACAGTTCAGGTCTATGACTCCTGATCATGAACACCTAAACATAGTACAAAACCTTTATATTTGGCACAGAGGTTTCTCTGGTTTGTGAGGGAAATATTCATTGCTTCCCATCGCCCCTTACTTTGTAGTTTTTCTTTCTGGTTCCCTCTAGGGCCCTGTTCCCCACTCCTTCATACTCCATCATTCCTCCAAAGGCCTCTCTGCCCAAGCCTTTGGGCACCCAGCTAATCTCTATGGTACCTCCCTGAACTAAGGCCAAGTCTTACTCATTTACTTTTCTCCACAGGGAAATGATCATCCTTTTGCACAACTGATCCAATCTGGAAACTAGATTGTCTTTTCTGAACATCTAAGCAAATGAAAATGCACAATCACATGACCTAAGTCATTTAGAACTTGGAAAAAAGACTACCCTTCTAACCATGAGCTTTTAACCCTGTAAAAGTTCATCTTAGAAGTAAATTCAGTTTCCTAGAATCAAATAATTCTAAAGCTAGAAGGATCTGAATTTATGGAGGAGAAAACTAGTGCCCAGACAATAAGTTAGTAAGGAAATGAATATCAATCGATCACTCTTTAGTCAGATAGTCTACTAGGTACCTTTGCATATAGTATTTCATCCTCACCCCAGAACCTGAGTGTTCAGATTCCATTTTTGTCACCATGTAGCAGAGATGAAGAATCTGAAATGTTGGGAGGAAATTTAACTCATTCAAAATGATGCAAGTAAGCAGGCTCCAGTCGGCCTGACCCTTCATATTTATTGTGAGTTAGAGACATGAGACACTGACCTGGGCCAGGCTGTGACAAAACATAACAGCTGGGAGAAAATGCAGAAGAGAGATCATGGATTCCAATACCAGCTATGAGCACACAGACAAGACACACCTAGGCTTCCTACTCATCGCTTTACTCCTCAACAAACTAGGAGTTTAAAAAGTAACAAATCCCATCTGGACACAGTGGCTCACGCCTGTAATCCCAGCACTTTGGGAGGTCGAGGCAGGCAGATCATGAGGTCAAGAGATGGAGACCATCCTGGCCAACATGGTGAAACCCCGTCTCTACTAAAATACAAAAAATTAGCTGGGCGTAGCGGCAGGCACCTGTAGTCCCAGCTATTCGGGAGGCTGAGGCAAGAGAATTGCTTGAACCTGGGAGGCAGAGGTTGTAGTGAGCCGAGATTGCACCATTGCACTCCAACCTGGTGACAGAGTGAGACTCCATCTCAAAAAAAAAAAAAAAAGGTAATAAATCCCACAAGCTTATCATGGCATGGCTTGGCTCCTGGAAGTAATGGGATGTGCTTATATAGAGGAAAATACTGAGCACTCCTGGACAGCCTGCTGTTCTGCCTGCAGATGCTAACAGCAGCCTCAGGCCTCAAAAAACTTATATGATGGCTTTAACTCCAGATGTAAGGATGAAAAAAAAAAAAAAGTGCCTTAGCTCTATCCCAAAGTAAACATAAAATTTGCAGGGAAACAGAAAGGAAAAGAAACAGCAAAAATATCCAGGAGATAAGCATAGGGAAAAATCAAAGGTCGGAGAGTGGTATATCCCGCCAGCTAAGAGTTTAGACCAAGATTGTTCAGGAGGCAATAAAACAGGTCACCAAAGAGCATCAGACATGCCAAATAGCCCAGACAACTGAAAAAGGAGCTGCCCTCCCACCCATCACAAGAAGAGCCTAGGGTCAAAAGGAATCAAATAATGCTGAGCTGACCATACACTCCTGGTGCAGAGCTGGGTTTAAAGAAGAAAGAATTTATGATGTGAAAGACAATAGGACAATAAGCAAATCCTGCTGTTGAACCTAAAGCCAAAAAGAAAAAGAAAATGATTATACTTTTTTTACTTTTAAGAAGTTTAGCTATACCAGCAATAATAAAAATTGTCAATAATCCTAATAAAAATATGTGGTCTGCAAAGTGTTTCCATAAACAGTTTTCCATGCTTCCTTTGGCAAGTTTATAAAGTAAATAGAGAAGACATGATTATCTCCACTTTGCCTTTGGGGAAACTACAGCTAGGAGAAGCCACATGTCTTATCCGAAAACACAGAGCTATTAAGGGTGTCAATGTTAGAACTAGAATCCAGGTTTTGGTAAGTGAGTCTCAACCTGGCTTTTGGAGATTCATCACCTGTAGAGCTTCTAAAACTCCCAGTGGCAGGGTTGAATCCCAGACCAATTAAATCAGACTCCCTGAGGGCAGACTCAAGCCTCAAAAATTTTTTAAGTTCCCTGGGTGATTTCAAACACAGCCAAGGCTGAGAACCACCATCCTGCCATGTGTCTGATGATGATGACAGAGCACCTGGAAATAATTTGAAAGCCACCTGGAAATGTTCAAGGGGAGGTATAGCTATAATGATTGAGATTTTTATGGTTTAGAAAACATGGCAGAATTTACAGATCCTATAAATGTTGCCTCCAGCCAGAATTTTCCTTTATTCCAGGATGCCATCTCTAGTCAAAGCATATTTAGAAATTTCTGTTTTGTTAATGTCTGTATCCTTTCAATATCCAGTTTGCTGATAGCAAACCTTTGGTCTTTGAGGATAGGTTTGACTTTTTTAAAGCTGTCCAAAGAGAAACCTTGTGAGTGATGTAGACAATCAAGTTGGATCATTTTTAAAACCACCTTCATAGAATTGTGACTCATAACTGAATCTAAAGGCAGTTCCTGAAGAGACTTGCCAAAAATTAGTGGGAATCTGTGCATAGGGTACAACAATGTGGATGTACTTAATGCCCCTGAATTGTACATTAAAAATTGGTAAAATGGTAAATTTTGTGTTGTGCATATTTTACCATAATAAGAAAATATCAGAGGGCTGGCAGGGTTGTGTTCCTCTCTAAAGAATCCCAAGGGGAATCCTTGCTCTCTCCAGGGTCTAGAGACGACCTGCATTCTTTAGCTCATGACGCACTTCCTCCATCTTCACATCCTGCAAGGACAAGGCAAGTTCTTCTCACATCGCATCACTCTGACCTGTGTCCATAGTTTCGTCTCCCTCTCACTCTCTTCTGCCTCCCTCTTCCACTTTTAAGAGACCTGAGTCCACCTGATAATCCGAGATAATCTCCCTATCATAAAGTCAGTTGATTCGCAACTTTAATTCCCTCTGCAACTTCAATTTCCTTTTATATGTAATCTAACATATTCCCAGGTTCCAGGAATTAGAACATGAACATTTTGGTGAGAGATGGAGGGGACAATTATTCTGTCTACCACAGGAGCTATTAGCAGTATGTTTGTATTATTGTAAAATAATATACGTAAGCAGGATGTGGAAAAAGGAAACAAGCAACATGAGAGAGAGCCTCCGGACTGAGCTTGACCTTGGGTTTGGAGGAAATCACAGACACAGGGTAAATCATAGTAGAGACAGAATTCCAGGTCAGAGACTTCTCACAAGCCACGCAGCAAAGCACAAATCCAAATCCATCCTGGAACTTGAGTTTTAAAAAGAAGAATCAAGGGAGAAATTATGGTGGAGAGAATCATTGCTTTATCAAATATATATAGAATTTCAATTCACTTCATCATTTTAGGACACAGGACTATGTTTCACCCAAGTGGAGTCTGATTCCTGCTGGGAAAGCCTGGTGTGGTGGGAAAAGTCAGAGACCTCTGATCCCTTCAGATCATAATGGCCCTCTGAGGTTTCAGGAAGTCTATGGTTAAACACTTTCATGGGTCTTCATGAGAGTCAAAGAAAGATGCCCTTTCTTGATATACACTGATGCCATTGGGCGCCAGCATTGTCCCTTTCAGTACTCAGAGTTCCTTGTAGCACCCACCAGCTGTTCACAGTGCCAGGGAACTGGGCCTTACAATAGCACTACTCGGGGACTAGTTTTATCCCTTTTAAAAAATTATAAATAAGTTGCGGTCAGGAACTGCGTCTTTCTTCATGTGTCTCTCCCCAATCCACCACCCAGCGTCTGCACAGAGTAGCTATTCAACAGGTACTGGTTGGATTGAATTGAGAAAGGCCAAAGGATCAAATAAAGAGTTGATGGGGTCTCTAAGACCTGGAGTCGAGGAGGGAAGAGAGGAGCTGGAAGCCCAGGCTGTCAATGATTGACCCACACAAGGGAAAGGAGGAATTCTTGGGCATAGCAGGGCAGGTCAGAGGGTCTCTTCACTGGGAAATTCCTGGACCACCAATAACCCAGAATAATACAGCACTGAACCCGAAACTCTCACTGAAAGAGATGAGTTTTCCAGAGCTTCTTTCCAGCCCACAGCTCATGCCTCTTCCGTTCAGATTTGGATACAAGCAGCTCTGGGAGATGTCCAAGTCAGAAGGAAAATCCAAGAACGACCAAGGGGAGATAGGGCCTGCAGCCCTCAGCCCCTCCACCCTCCTTCCCACAGGCCTGCCTGCCTCGCTTCTGGGTCCAGGGCACCAGATTCACCATCTGCCCCCGAGGCATGAAACTGCTCTGGTATCCAAGAGTCAGACCATTATATGGCCTGTCTTTCAAATGGCTTTTTATAGCTTACTCAGGTGATGAGCACGTTGAAACAAATGAATACAAATGAAAAAGGCATCTGCTTTGCCAAGGAAATGATATTTATTAGGAGGTTAAAAAGGAGGGCCACTGGCACATCAGAGAGTTCTCTGGGTGAGCATAGGAAGGAACAGACCCCCAGGAAGGAAAGGGTGAGCAGGACAGTCTAGAGTAGTTGGGGAGGCTGCAGGCTTTGGGTGAGTTTCTTGGCTGCCTTACTGGGGCCACTCCAGCCCATGCAAATGATGTTTTCAGGCCCCTTTTGTTAAACCAGAGCCAGGTCACAGCTCTGCAGTCCTGGGCCCTGCATCCTTGCTCCTCCGGCATTTCCTAGGTTCTAGCGCACGAAGGAATTGCAGGGTCCACAGCGGGGGCGTGGGGCACAGGGTGTGCAGGGGGCAGGAGGAATGCAAGGGGTGCAGGGATTGGAGACACAGGGTCCAATGGACTTGCTGCACGCGTTGGTCGTGGCACAGGGATTGCTGGGCAGACTGGAGACAAAAGAATGATGTGGAAAGGTGAGTTAAGGGAAATTTTAAAATCATATGCCAGAGATATCCCCAAGGGTAAGAATGCCTGTCAGGACTTGGCCTAGCCTAGAACAGAGAAGGCACAAGCTCCCCTGCTACAAAGATAGCTCACATGGTTAATGGTCTCCCTGCCATAGAGCACCATGGTAGACAGAAACTCTGAAACTCTGATGTCTACTCTCAAATCCGTTCATGCCAAACTGATGACATGGGGTGAGTCATTTACCTTCTCCAAGCCCCAGTTTACTTTCCTATAGATTGAAGGAAATACTGATCCAGCCCACCTGGTGGTAATTATAAGATCAAATCAGGTAGTCTATGGGAATGTACCCACTAGACAATACGGTAACCTATCATGCAGTCATGCATATTATCATAGTAGAATGCAAAGACTTGGCAGTGCAATTTCAGTTTGTACATCAAACAACTCTTGCTACCAAACCATTTGTGTTTTAAATGATGGCCATATTATGTTGTCTGAATTCTGTTTGAGCATGTCTAGTGTGAAGACATAATTTCCTTTCCAAGGTATGCAATCTTTGCATGGTGTCTGAGTATTACACTCACACGTGCATCGCTTCATCAAACACATCTGCCCATGTACTCACTTGCAGTCCTCACTCTCCAGGAGGCTCCGGTATGTGTTGATCTCACACTCTAGCCGGGCACGCACGTCCAGTAGCACCTGGTACTCCTGGTTCTGCCGCTCCAGGTCACAGCGGATCTCCGCCAGCTGGGACTCCACGTTGGTGATCAGGCTCTGCACCTGGGACAGCTGGGAGCTGTAGCGGGCCTCGCTCTCCGTCAGTGTGTTTTCAAGAGAGTCTCGCTGTGGTAGGGAAGATCAGGAATGTCAGAGAGCTGCTCCTTCAAAGGGTTTCTTCATAGGATTCCAAGGAAGTCACAAGCTCCAAGAGCTAAGGAGAGTGTGTGGCCCCAAGGGCATCCCCAGGACTCTGCCTCCCAATTTCCCATCGCTCACCAGTAGGTCAGAACAATACACACCAGGTTGTGCTGGGCCTGCAGCTCAATCTCCAGGGCATTGACCGTTCGTCTCAGCTCGATGATCTCTGCCTGATAGGACTGCAGCTGCTCTGCGCTGGATACCACCTGCTTGTTTAGCTCCTCGGTCTGAAACACCCAAGGGGAGAAAGGATCAGACCCTGCCTCTGGGGCCATAGGGTGGGCCTTGGGTCCTGAGTGGCCACGTGCTTAGATGCCCACCTGCGTGGTGAACCATTGCTCCACTTCCCTGCGGTTGGTTTCCACCAGGGCCTCATACTGACTCCTGGTCTCGTTCAGCACCCGATTCAGGTCCACAGTGGGGGCAGCGTCTACCTCCACATTGAGACGGTCTCCAAGCTGGCAGCGCAGGGTGTTGACCTCCTATGGATGCAGAAAGTACAAGAGTTACTATGCTCTGCAAAGAATGGACTCTAAGGAATGGCATTGCTTGTTGAAGCCCTGTTAGTCTGTTCTCTCAGAACAGAAACTTTGAGTGGAGCAGTCTATGACAGCTCAAGGCACTCCATGTGGCATAGCCCCCTCCCCAGTATCTGCTGTGCCATGGCACTTGGCTTCAGAAGAAAATCCCAAAAGTTTGCTTGGTTGCCACTGAAAGATGGGCTAATTGATGTTCAACTTTCCCAGTTTACAACTGGCTGTGAGGACCTCAGCATGCAAAAAAAATAAAATTGGCTGTGCAATTTCAGACCATATATCAAAAAACTCTTGTTGTCAAGTAAGAGATAAGAGCGTTTCATGGCCCCTCGCAGGAGAGACAGGAAGAAGCTCACAAACACTCTTCACCAATACTTTGAAAGAGTAGAGACTCATGTTTATAAGGTTTGATTTTTTTTCTTGGTCTTTGGCAAAAAAAAAAAAAAGACTTTGCAAAGCAATAATACTACAATGCTAGGATTCATTCTATAACTGTTGAACAATTTCAAGCACATGGAGCTGCTCTGGGCAACTCAAAGAATGTGCTAGTTTGAAGTGAAAGATGTTTCCTGCCTGGGAACATGAACAGGTCTTATCTCGCTCCAATTTTTCTCTTGCCGTGATGTTTTTAAAGGAAACCCTCAGCCTTGTATTCATACTCTGCATTCTGCTGCCCCTAATCACTAAAGCTACCCTAAGCCAGAGGCTGAGACAGGTTTGTGCACTTCTCATTTCTAGTCTCACCTGCTCATGATTGCTCTTGAGGCACAGCAGCTCCTCCTTCAGGGACTCCACCTGGGCCTCCAGGTCGGACTTGCACAGGGTCAGCTCATCCAGGATCCTGCGCAGACCGTTGATGTCCGACTCCACCAGCTGCCGCAGGGACAGCTCGGTCTGGTACCTGCACAAGGAGCGAGTCAGAGCACTACCTGGTAGATCTTCAACACTCACAGGAATGATTTTTGATAACCTCATGTGCCTTATCTTTCCACTTTCTGTAGTGAATAGGCCCAGGAGACAGAGGTTTCTGGAGGCCCCATCAATACCCAATATTCATCCTAAAACAAACAGATTGATCTGAGTCCTCATCTATTTTTGTGATTTCTTTGCTTGGTTCTCCCCAATCCTCTGCAGAATCCTTCACAGCAAATGGGTAGATCTGTTTCTCAGTACAGCCATGGAAATCCCTTTTCTGTAACTAAAGATTAAACAGAAGAAATGGACACTAGTGCAAATTCTGAACAACTCACTTGGTTCTGAAATCATCCGCAGCCAGCTTGGCGTTGTCGATCTGCACCACAAGCCTGGCATTCTCGGACTTGGTACACAGGATCTGGGGAGTGAGAGGTGGCTTAGTGAGGACTGAAAATAAATATGACTTCATCAACTTTTTAAAAATGACTTAAAAAGACATTTTGAAATAAAATAGGAAGCAAGAACTATGACAGCACAGAAGCAAGAAACACACTTCTCTATCACAGACAGAATCACAGCAAACTCTCTTGCTTGGAGATGACAGCAACGCCCCTCACCTTCTGCTGGAGCTCCTCAATGGTCTTGAAGTAGGACTGGTAGCTGGGGCACAGCAAGGGCTCCTGCTGCTGCGACCGCTCCCGGATGAGGTTCTCCAGCTCCGCATTTTCCCGCTCCAGCTGACGCACCTTCTCCAGGTAGCTGGCCAGACGGTCATTCAGGAACTGCATGGTCTCCTTCTCGCTGCCATTGAAGGAGCCCTCGCAGAACCAGTTGCAGTTGCTCACATTGGCGGGGATGTTGCAGGCCCCGGGTAGGGTGCAGCTGTGGCAGCTGGGGGGCACGCAGGGCCGGGAGGAGCAGCTGGTGCGGCAGCTCAGGCTGGGCAGGCAGAAGTTGTAGGGCATGGTGCTGGGAGGGAGGGAGTGAGTGCCTGGCTGAAGACAGAGTCTAAATTCTCCAAGCCACAGAGCTGCGGGTCTCCTTCCTCTAGGGAGCATTTATACCCCACTGCAGAGGGTGTGGACACAGTATGTAGTGTCTTTTTTCTTTTTATTTCTTCACTTCTTTTCAAACGCCCTTTCCTTCAGTCTGTTATTTGCCTTCCTCAGAAGAGTCCCTTATCCCATAAAATTCTTTACTTGGGCTTCTTGCTAAGTCAGGACTCCTCCGCAGACAGTCCACCCATGAAATCAGACTTCTGTAGTAGGCCTTCAAAGAGGCTACACAGTCCAGCCCAAGTATCTGCCCTCATTAATTGAGGTGTTGATCCATCCAATGACATTCTTTTGTGTCACATAATCCTGCAGGCTCATAAACATACTCATGTCCTGGTCCACCTGCCATTTCTAGGGAGAAACATGGATTGGTTTGAGGAAAAAGTTGCATTAAGAAGCCACAGTGGACTGTCTTTCCCTCTTCATTTAAAGAAGAATCTTCAAATGATGGAGCATTCCATGCCTTGGAAGCCTTAAGGTGGATGACTAGAATCAATGGAGGACATGGCTGAAAATATTAGACAGCAATTTGTGTTTTACGGGTCTGTGTAATACTTCCCTGCCAACACCACATATTACTTAAGAAAATTGTAGAGGAGAGAATTTTAAAGGTAGAGGCTTTGATAACTAGTTTGAGAACAGAGAAGTTTCTGAGGTAAGAGATCATTGTGAAAGAAGGCTGAAAAGTGCAAACTGAGAGAGCCATAAAAAACACACTTAAGGCTGGGCGCAGTGGCTCATGCCTGTAATCCCAGTACCTTGGGAGGCCGAGGCAGGGGGGTCACGAGGTCAAGAGATTGAGACCATCCTGGCTAACATAGTGAAACCCATCTCTACTAAAAATACAAAAAAAAATTAACTGGATGTGGTGGCGGGCGCCTATAGTCCCAGCTACTCGGGAGGCTGAGGCAGGAGAATGGCATGAACCCGGAAGGCGGAGCTTGCTGTGAGCCAGGATCCCGCCACTGCACTTCAGCCTGGGTGACAGAGCGAGACTCTGTCTCAAAAAACAAAAAACAAAAAACAAAAAAAAAATTGCATTTAAATGATCTAGGAAAGATATTTAGGGGCAGAGAGAAAGGAATAAGGAGAGAGAAAAGAATAAGGAGGTGTTTGTCAAACATTTCTTCGGGTGTCCATAGTATCCAAACAGAGTAGATGGATATGTTAGGAAAGTCAGGAGATAGCCCAAAGGGGCCTCCACAGGCATGAAATCACATGTATCTGATCTTTAAACTTCATGTGAATTGACCCTATATTCCATAATATATCCATGTTGGCTTTAATGTTTTTAAAAAGCCCCTTTTAAATTTCCAGTTAAACTTTCAAATATTTTGCCCAATTCGCTAAGAGAAAAGGATACACCAGGAAGATGTGCTATATTCTGTCCTGGGCTTCCCATCTCCAGCCCTACTGTAGATGCCCCCTGCTTTAAGAATCAAAGATCTAAATGTACCAAAGGAGGTCTCTGTGGTTGTATAATTAAATCCAAGGACCTGAGCACCGGGAAAGAAAATGCTGAGCACAGCATGAGCAAGGGGGTTTTGCAAGGAAAGCTGGAGTCATTTGGGGTTGCTTTGGGAGGTGAAGGAAGGCACTAGAAGATCTGAGGAAGAGGTAGCCAAAGTTCTGAATATATAAAAGTTGCATAATTATAGGCACCGTCAGGTACCACCTGCATCTCTGGAGGCAGCACCCCCATCTCCACTGTGGCTTTGGCTGCCAGCCAGAGCTGCCGTTTTATTGACAACTTATTGGAGTGCTTCTCCCATTGAACTTTCATGATGGTATTCATGTCACACTCTGCTTGGGTCTCAGATAAAAGGTCCTTCATCTACACTCCCCAAGACCATTATCACTGCTTATTATAATGCCATTCAGATGAAAAGCCCCACAGCACTACAAGGAAGATCTAGACTTATAATAAAATCTATACTTCTTTGTTTCCTTGCAAGACAGTTAAACGTGGAGAAATAGGCGGGTCTACAGGCTGTTACCCCTGAGAATCTCCAGAGGAAGGACGTAAGGCTAGGCGGCAGCTGTCTGTGGGGAGCTTCTGTCTCATTTCATCTGGGCTTGGGGTGAATGGAAAGGCTCATGCATCTGATTGATGAGCACTAGCTTATAGATGACAGCACAGGCCTTCTGCTTCCTAACTCTTGTCAGCCTGCTCCAAGTACTGGCTTTCCAGCAAGCAGCTATTTCCTCAGCCCTTTCTTCTTCCCCAGCCAGGGAGGCTTTAACCTAAGCCCAGACTAAATGCCAGCAGTTTTCTCCAAGCTCCTGGGTCCTATCTACTGACTGGCCGGCATAGCCTCATGGAGACTGTAGTCAAAGAAGAGTGTTTAGGCTCTACGTATGAGAAGATTCAAGGAATGGATTGACAAGAAAGCAAACATAGAATTTTTGTACAATGCAGAGAGATCAGAAAAATGGAAAGAGATGGAGACGAGGGGAGATAACAAGAAAAAGAAGAGACAAGGAAGAAAGTTAAGAGGGAAGAATCTTCAGAATCATGCAACAAATCAGACAAAGTCAGCCCAGCTTCCAAGGGGCTAACCTGGAGAATGCAAAGCTGAGAAGAAGCCAAGGCAAAATCAGCCAATAGACTGAGGAGTGACCCACCATGCTGAGTGTCCCGCAAGGCATAACTCGAGTTGACTCAAAAGATCTATGGACACGGGACTGCAGCTTCTGAGGCCTCTGAAAGAAGTGACATTGTTCCAAGGTGTCCAGACCAAAGCATCACCTCTGCGATCCAGCTTAAGATTTGTTTGTGGCTGAGAAATATACTGCCATCTACATCCAGGCAGTGTAAAGTCTAAAAGGAGCGACACTGCCTGTTCCTGAAGGAATAAGGAGTGGGAAGAGAAGAAAGGAGAAATGAAGCAGGGAGAGGCAGTCCTGCACTGGCTGCAGGTCATGGCCAGTTGGCAGCCACACAGAAGATGCAGGAGAGAACAAGCGACCCCTGTTATCTTCTGGTTACTCCTAGAGGTTCCTTTTTCTCCCTGCTGGTTGCCCTGCAGAATGTGAAATGGCACAAGAATTCAGGATGGGGACCACAGAGAGACTGGCTGGTGAGTAAACACAATGCTGCCATCTGTTGTAAATCTAGCTTCTTTCTTGCAGTGTTTCTAAGATCTCAGTGGGCTTGAGTGAATTTGCTCCTTGAATTAGTGGGAAAAATGGAACCCCAGGGTTGTAAGGTCCCCATGACCTCACACAGGCAAGGGATAGAGTTCATGCATTCTCTTAGTTTCCTAGTTGGAATAGTTGCAAATTTTTTTCATTCAAGGAGAAATTGAGCAGTCAATGGGCTATCAAACCCACATTCATTATTTACTTCAATTTAATTCAGAACACATTTATTAGACAGCTTCTCTATGCTGAGCATAAGACTAAACTAAAACAAAAGAATCATAGTTCTGGTGAAAAAAATGTTTTTTATGAACAATTCAGGCCAAGATGGGTCCCCAATATGTATGAGAGGTAGCCAGAAGTTAAGGAGATGAGATATTTAGAAGGTGTAAGATGGACATTTAGAATCATGTTTGTATTCAATGTAAATAGAAAACGGGTACTGGGCACAGTGGCTTGCATCTGTAATCTCAGCACTTTGGGAGGCTGAGGTGGGAGGATCACTTGAGCCCATGAGTTCAAGACTAGCCTGGGCAACATAACGAGACCCCATGTCTACAAAAAAAAAGTTAAAAATGAGTTTCAAAATTAGCCGGGTGTAGTGGCACATGCCTGCAATCCCAGCCACTTGGGAGGCTGAGGCAGGAAAATCACTTGAACCCAGGAGGCAGAGGTTGCGGTGAGCAGAGATCGTAACATTGCACTCCAGCCTGGGCAACAAGAGCGAAACTCTATCTAAAAGAAATTAAAATAAAATAAAATTTAAAAATGAGCCAGGTTTGGTGGAGCACACTTTAGTCCCAGATGCTCTGGAGGCTAAGGCAGGAGGATTGCTTGAGCCCAGGAATTTGAGGTTACAGTGAGCCAAGATCACGCCACAGCACTCCAACTTGGGCAACAGCAAGACCCCATCTAAAAATTAAAAATAAATAAAAAGAAAACTGTACGTGTGACATTACGGGCATTAGTCACTTGTTGAACATCTACTGTGTGCATCTGCACATCTACAGTCTCAGGGGCAGGGGATATTGTGGGGAGTGGAGGCATGTCATGTCCCTGCCCCCTGGGAACTCTGAGTCCTGCTAAGCAGACAGGTCCACAGCTAACATAATGTAATGTGATTGGGCCTTCACCCAAAAGTATCTCCTTCCCCTACCCACTCCATTTCTTCCTACACCCACCCCGACCCAAACCCCATTTAGGGCATTCCAATCCAGCTCATGATTTTCAGCCACATAGCGAGGGGATGAAGCCATTTCAGGTTATGCACTTGTATCCCAAAGAGTTGTTTGTGCTTCACTCTCTAAGTGACTCAAGCAGGATTCAGAGAACTGTTCTCATTAGAATCTTGTTCTCTTTAATAATCTAGTCTTCAGCCAGGCAGGGTAATGAATTGTTTCAGCATCTGGTTCTTGTTGCTTTGCAGACCACAGGAGAGGCAGTGGTGATGGCCCATCTCTTCAGCCCTGTGGCATGCCCACAGGATCCATGGGAGTCAAGGTAAGTTTCAAAGCAAATGAAACAGGCTTTTTGCCAGGTGCAGTATAAGAAATCATTCCAGGGATGTGGTGTGGGGCAGAAAAAGAAAAGTGCCCACAGTAAATCAAGTAAATTGACAGAGGAAATAGAAAGGGGAATAAGGCTGGTAGAGGGAAACAGAGGGAGTACAGTCCTGCTGGTGAGTGGACACAGTTGTGCCCTCTTGAGACCAGAGAGACTTCCTGAGGGCAGAGGGCCTTGGAGACCAATGTGAATGACTGAGGCAGACTGTATAGGATGTCCAAGAACCAGGGAGGAAGGAAGGGAAAGGAACATTTGGATGCAATAACCAGCATCAAACGGGGGAGCCTCCAGGCGATGGTGAAAGGTCAGAAGCTGAGTCTAAAATGTTAACGGGGGACAGCACTGAGAAGATCACCCCTAGGGAGATCCCAGACCCTAGGATGCCTTTCCCGTAAAATCCATCCAGGATTTCAGAGTGGTCTGAATGTAAAGTTTTATCCACATGTACCTCCAGCAAGGCCCTCACAGTTGGGAACAGGGAGAGGGCAGGGGAACAGAAATGAGAAGACTTGGGGTTGGGTGCATGGAGCTGCCCCTCACCTGCCGTGAGGTGCGGAGGGGTCGTTTCACCTCCCTACACCTGTACCTCTCCCTCTGCACGATGGGGATTGTGATGCCTGTTCCCCTCTCTCAAGGTTGTTTGGGGCCTCCATTTGGATACAACACAAAGTACTTTAACAAGTACTTTGTAAATGGTGAAACAATGAACATCTATAGATTCTATTTCCCTCCTCCTCTTTCTCAATAGACAAGGTGGTTTTACAATGGCGGGAGGTGAGTTGAGCTTCTTTGGCAACTCTCAGTTTATTAAAATTACCAGAGTCCTCAAGCTTGAAGATCCTGTGATACTAAAGAACTTTCATTCCTTGTACCACCCTTGGTGGTATAAATTCTCAGAAACGTTTCTTCTAACATAAACATACTCTTTTCCTTCAAGGAAAGGAATCAAAACAATGGGGTTATTATGATTCTATATCCTGTTGACAAAATCTGAGACTTGGCCTCTGTAAAGCACAGTGGTTAAGAGCACAGTTGCCGGAGGCAGGCTACTTGGATCTGAATCCTGGCTTCACCACCTAATAGCTGTGTGACCTTGGGCATGTTACTTAACCTCTCTGAGTCTTGGCTCCTTGTCTGCAAAATAAGGAAACAATAGTATTGGCTTTCTAGGATTGCTGTAATGATTAAATGAGTTTACCCATATGATTGTAGTATAATGTAAACCAACGCCTGGCTCATAGTAAGAGTTTGATGGATATATGCTTCTATGACAATGATGATGATGATGGTGAAGCTATACGACTTGATGATGATGATTCTGGTGATGGTGATGGTAATGAGGACCTGTGTGGTTTCCAGGGAAACTCTTCACATACAACAAACACACAGACGCGTGTGCACACACACACATGTACTGTCTTATCAAAGCTAATCTTTTAATTAGAAATGAGAGAGCACCGGATGTGGACTTAAGAAACACAGGTTAATCACCCTGGGGCCCCACTGACTCACTTTATGTCACCAGCAGAATCCCTCAACCACTGAATGACTCACCTTCTCTCTCTTTCCCTTAAATGGGAAGGACAATGCTCACCTATGCTGTCATGGTGCAAGAATAAGTGGGTTGATTTTGTTAGACAGCTTTGAACTTGTTGGATGAAAGGAGCTATTTAAGTACAAAGGAGGTGAGGGCAGCTGGGTCAGATGCTAAATTAAGACTAATGGAGATCGCTGTTCATTATTAAGAGCTTCTCTTGGGTAGGTGCCCAAAGGGTGTGTCACGTGTGCCAAAACACTTTTACCACTTGAGAAAAAGAACAGAGGAAGAGAGAGTGTGGCCGCCTCTGACCCTTCCTGGGCTTCCTATGCTGTAAATCCTAATGTCTCTCGAGCAGATCAGTCCTATGTACATGAGCAGTGACCAACAAGTAGGACACTGGGCTTGAGAGTAGTTGGAGGAAGAGCAACCAGATTCTCACTTAAGCTCCCTCCAGCCTTGGGGCTAGGAACTGTGATCACTCCAGCACCACAGCTCTGTTATCAGGAAGACCTGGATTAAACCAGAACCAGCTGTACTTGTAAATTTTTCAGCAAACTACAGTGATTCAGAGAATTCACAGAACAGAAAGGGAAGACCAAAACCAGCTCCTAAAGTAGGTTTGGTGATTCCACTTCAATGCTTATGGTTTCACTGATCAATAAGACTTATAAAGCAGGGATGCACAGAGTTGTGGGGGCTAGAAGACCTCTTACAGCCATCTCAACCAGCCCCATCAGTTCCCTAAGTGTTCCCCTCAACATCCCCACCAGTGATTCTGAAGCCTCTGCTTGTCTCCAAGGATGGGGAACTCTGCTTCTCCGGCCAGCTGTAATGCTGAATTCTGGGGATGTGCTGATTCTCAGCCATGGATATCAAAATATGGAGCTTTTGATTCATGTTCTATTGTCTACAAATTCCAAGCTGAGCAGTTGCCAGAAGGACTCACCAATGGGGGTTATTGGGGAGGTTGGATGGGACAGCTTGTTTGGGCCTTTCTAGACTGATAGAAATAACCATCATTTAACATTTTCAGAGTTTGCAATGTAAAAGAGAAAGGCTCTATCGTGATCTGATGGTATGAGGGATATATCAGGAGGGCAAGGCCAGCCGTTTCTGTAGAGGATCTGGCTAGTCAAGGGCTCACTCCGCAAATAAACCCCCTAACCCAGTGGTTCTTGAACTTGAATCAACATCAGAATCACCTGCAAGTCATGATAAAACAGACTGCTGGTTCAGAAAGTCAGGGGCGGTGCTCAAGAATGTGCATGTCTAACAAGTTCTCAGGTAATGCCAGTGCTACCAGCTGGAGGACACTTTAAGAACCACTGCCCTAAACCTTCTCATGTTTAATTTGTTTCCCCCTCAAAGCTTCCAAAGAAAGGGCTTTGGATCTGGTTCAAAGAGACTGGGTTTCAAGTCTTGACTCAGCCACCAGCTGAGAATAATAACAGCTGCTTCTTCTTTGCAGGGCTGATGTGGGGCCCTGTGACACAATGTCGGCGAAGCCCCAGCCAGTGCCTTGCTCATAATGAGCATGTCATTCTAAAAGCTCAATTTAAGTTACCTGTCCTGGGGCTTCTGGTTCATGTTCTATTGTCTACAAACTCCAAGCTAGACAGCTGCCAGGACCCATCAGTGGGGCTTACTGGGGAGCTTGGATGGGTCAGGTTGTTTGGGCCTTTCTAGACTGATAGCAATTACCATCACTTAATATTTTCAGAGTTTTGCAGTGGTCTGTGATGCCGCAGACTTGAGCTCTTCCTTTACACAGGGACCAGGTGGCTTATCCAGATAAAAGGGAAATTTTACTTAGCGTCTATATTTTAAAAGTTCTATCTGTAAATCTGTCTCCAAATACACTCGGTGAAGTTCAAGGTTGGGTATCTCTCCTCTGTGCCACTTTGCCGCAGTCCCACTTTTAACTCCAGCCTTCACTGGCTTTGCAATCTCCCAGAACCACTCTGGTGAACCAGCCACAACCCCCATCTACAGAAGCATGTGGTTCAAGGAGTTCCCAGCAGGGCTTTCAGCATGGGATGGAGATGCTGAGGCCAGACTGCGCTGGGCTCATTCTGCTGCAGAAGCGAAGTTTAATAGCAAAATAAAAACAAGGGTGCTTGCCCCATCTCAGAGAGATCAGGAGGCAACAGAAGAGAGAAAATGGCGCACTCGAGACACCTTGAGGGGAAGAAACACAAATCCAGCCACAGGGGCTGAGCTGCTGGACTCAAACACCTGTCCACAGAGTGGCACTGTCTCTCTTCAGTCTCCTGCCTGGCTGGCCAGGGAGGCAAGGCCCAGGTAGCAGGCCTGCAGAGCAGAGCCTAATGAGCTGAAGACACCTCCCCTTTCCCAGCACCTTGGGGTGAGGAGTGTGTCAGTATCCAGTTGAGGAGCAGAGCCCATGGGTGGCCCGGGAGCAGGGGGCACAGGCTGCAGGGGCTGGACTGGGAGTGCTGAAGGCTGGGGTCGTGCATGGGTTGCAGGGAAATCTGCATAGAGAAAAAAGATGTTTGAAACATTGGCATGAGAAGTATGTGAAAGACAAAAGTATATTATAGACACATTAGAATTAAAGAGCGAAAGAGGACTTTAGACCTTAGAGGTCCCTCTAAGCCTGAAAGGGGCAATGACGTGCCCATAGTCCACAGCGGAGCTGGGGCCAGAACTCAGTGTACCTGTGACTCAGGCCAGGGTCACATCCCATGTGGAAGGAACACAGCAGAAAGGCCAGAGGAACAAGAACCGCCCAGATGTCAGCCACTGATTCCATTTAAACACAGCCCCTCATAGTGTTCCTTAGTGCTTAAAGGGGTGTATCAGCCCTCTGCCCCTTTTCACAGGGCCATTGTGGAACTAAAATGAAAGAGTAAGTGCACATGCCCTTAGCAATACTTTAAATGCTATGAGCACAAAGAATACTCGTTACTGGAATACTTCTAGAGAGAATTTAGCAAAACCTGAATGTGCTGGGCACTCAGTATTTTAGCCCCCTATGGGAGTAGCCAGCAACTGGGAGCACAACGTGGTCAGCAAAACAAATGCCGTGACCTGAAAACTCCCGCACACCCTCATCTACGTCTAGGCAGGCATTAGCTCACCAGGCCTACTGGTAGCAAGTTTGTCTCCAAAGATGGGATCTGCCATGCCACCCCCACCAGGCCTCCAGAGCTCCTTTTAGGTCATTCCCAAGAGAAGTTATCTGTTTTTGCACACGGTGTTGACATAGACAACAACAGGGCACATACTTGCAGTCCTCACTCTCCAGAAGGTTCCGGTACGTGGCAATCTCATTCTCCAGCCGGGCCTTCACGTCCAGCAGCACCTGGTACTCCTGGTTCTGCCGCTCCAGGTCGGCCCGGATCTCAGACAGCTGTTCCTCCACATTGTTGATGAGGCTCTGCATCTGGGCCAGTTCTGTGCCGTAGCGGTCCTCGGCTTCACACAGGGAGTTCTGTAGACAGTCCTTCTATAATATCAAAGAAAGAAGGAAACAAGTTAAAAATCATGGATCTCTGCCTCCAACCTCTTAAGATTGTGACACCCCAAGACATTGCCAGGTCCAGAGGGCAATCTAACTCCCTTTAGCTGTCTTCAGCCAGAATAACTAACGCTCTTCATGGTAGACCTTTAAGATCAGAGCCCTCTGACCTGAGTTAATCACTGAGTTCACTCAACATCCACATCTACAGGGAAGTGCTTAAAAAAGAGATGAAACCAATGTTTAAGCTGAGTCCGTGGTTGGTGTTTAAGGCCTGTACTGACCCCAGAGAGCTGCTCATGGGTAGTGAGAGCCAAGCTGGGCCTCCCATGCATACAGAGGGACTCACCAGCGTGTGCTGAGCCTGAAGCTCCACCTCCAGGGCGTTCACCGAGCGTCTCAACTCCAGAATCTCCGACTGGCAGCACTGCAGCTCCTCGGAGCAGGACATGGCCTGCAGGCTGATGCCTTCAGACTGGAGCACAGAGAGACACGGTCACCTACCTGCCCAAATGGAGGCCAATCCCCACTGCTTAGCAGTCCCCCTCACCTGGGCTTGGAACCACTGCTCCACATCCTGGCGGTTGGTCTCCACCATGGCCTCATACTGGCCTCGCATCTCCCCCAGCACCCTACTCAGGTCAATGGTGGGCTCAATGTCCAGCTCAATCCGGAGCTTGTCTCCCAGCTGACCCCTCAGAGTGCGGGCTTCCTGTAGGCATCAGAGGAGTATGACCCGCCTGCAGAGCCCCCCACAGCCCTTCACCCAAACTCTCAACTTCCACTTTCCATCCTCCCCAGTAATTTCCCTGTGCTCCTCTGAAGATAAACCACTGCCTGCACCAGCCCAGCAGCTTCCAGAAGCTGTAGACGAGAAGCAATCTCCCACCAAAAGCCAGAGCTCACCTGCAAAGCTTCAATCCCAGGCAGAAGGAAGCCTCCATTTTTTTCCCCCAGATGAGCCTGAATTCACCTCCAGAAAGTCTCAATGCATCACACCAAGGGTCACACACCTGCTCATGGTTTTTCTTGAGGCAAAGCAGCTCTTCCTTCAGGGACTCCAGCTGGGCCTCCAGGTCACACTTGGCGAGGGTGAGGTTGTCCAGCACCCTGCGCAGGCCACAGATGTCAGCCTCCACCAGCTGGTGCAGCGAGCGCTCTGTCTCGTACCTGTAACAGGGAAAGTGCAGGAGTCACAGTTACAGAGCAGGAAGGGGCACCAGGACGTGACTCCCAGCTCGCAGCTTTAAGTCCACTGTTCTGCCCTTTGCCTTCTCATTGTGAGTTGGCTTTTCCTGTGTAGTGTGCTCAAAGCCCAGAAAGCAACAGGATATTCCCCACTCAGTCAATACTAAGCACTTGAGATGAACCAGGGGGAGCAGCTGGTACTGAGGATACTGTGATGGACACACAACCAGCACCTGCCTTTACAGACAGATGGCCCAAAAGGGAGGCGGCAAAGTAACCAGGTATTTGCAACACGGTGCAATCACTGCAGACCCCTCTCTACAAGCCCCATACTCAAAGGGACCCTGGATTCCCTCTTAGAGTAAAAGCCACATTGCCAGAGTGAGAGGAAGGAAATGGCTTTCTTTAGCTCTAGAAGAGTGAGACTTGCATAGTGCCCTGAAGAAAGATGATAAAACCCAGTGCCCCTTCCAGCACCCAGGGTAGACCCTCCTTAGGTGGTGTCAACCCTTTGACTTTCACTTGTTTTTGTCTTAGGCTATGGAGCATGATTTCTGCTATGAATTATCAGCACTCACAAATTAATCAAGCTGCAGCACAGAAACGTATCCTTATTAAAGCAACAGTTTCTCAGGAAATTGCCTCAAGAAAGGAAAATTTGGTACAAAATTTAAGGCCAAGTCCCACCTCTGCCACTCAGTACCCACATGGTTTTTGGCAAGTCACACCAGCACCCCAAGCCTCAAGGGTCCCTACCTGCAGAGGAGATGCTATCCCTGCCCACCTGCTTCACAAGTTTCTTACCAGGTGGAGGATGCATTCTAGCACATGTTGTAAACTGTTAATGCTAAACCACTGGAGAGTGGATAGTTTTTCAGGATCTTGAACTTAATGCCTTTTGTTCTCTCGTGCTGTAACTACTGGGTTGGGGTCTGGGTCAATGACATCCGATGCCACATGAGATAGAAGCAGCCAACTTGGCATTGTCCCATCCCCATCCAACCCCAACTCACTTGGCTCCTTCCTATCCCCGTCTAATCCCAACTCACTTGGTCCTGAAGTCATCCGCGGCCAATTTGGCATTGTCTATTTGCACAACCAGCCTATTGTTCTCCGATTTGGTGCACAGAATCTGGGATAAGAAAATAGGTTCAATAAGTGACTTACTGATCCCAGAAACACCTATAGCCTCAGGTGAGAGGAAGTTTTATTGGCTGAAGTTGAATCTACAGCATCCCCCTGGACAACACAAACTCCCAAACATGCAAGAGATGTTTTCGTGGTATGGGAAGAAAGATTTGCAAAAGACTTCTTGGAAAAGGATGAAGACATAGAGTCAAAGGAACCAGGAGATGGAAGACAGTAGCAAACTGAACATATAACAAAGACTTGCTTTCATTTTGCCAGATATGATGCTTAGCCCAATATAAAGAAGAAGATCTGGCCAGGCGCAGTGGCTCACGGCTGTAATCCCAGCACTTTGGGAGGCCAAGGCAGGTGGATCACCTGAGGTCAGGAGTTCGAGACTAGCCTGGCCAATATGGTGAAACCCCATGTCTACTAAAAATACAAAAGTTAGCTAGGAGTGGTGGTGCACGTTTTTAACCCCAGCTACTCAGGAAGCTGATACACAAGAATCACTTGAACCCGGAAGGCAGAGGTTGCAGTGAGCTGAGATTGCATCACTGCACTCCAGCCTGGGTGACAGAGTGAGATGCTGTCTCAAAAACAAAAAACAAAAAAAAAAATCCAGAATCTAGGCCACAGAACAGTGGACTAACTATGAATGTTTTAGGTAAAGTAGGATCTGTTCTAAAGAAGTTCTTTCCTCTAGTTGTCCAACCTCCCCACAGGTCTTCTCTGAATCTAGCCAGATTTCTGTAACCCCTATTTTGACATTCCTTGTCTTCCTGGCTCTGAAACTAAGATGTAGGCTCTTCAGAAGCTTTAGCTGGATAATCAAAGGTGACAACAGATATGCAAAAGATGCTGATGCTGTTGTGTGGATAGACACTGCCTTGGCAAGGATGTTAGGAAATACTCCTTTTGCCCTGTTTACTGCACCAGAAGTTTCAGCATACAGCAACTGTCATAAACACAGCACAGTTTTTGCATGGTTTTCATGAAATTAGCATGGTTTTTGTGACTACGATTTAGGGATTTGATGTGCTGAAGTTAAGTAAGCATGAACTCAGAATCCTGGAGAGATAAATTCCAAATCTCACCCTTTACAAATTCCCATTCACCTTCACTCAAGAGATTCTCTTCCCACATTAAAAAAAAAAAAAAAAAAAAAATCCACTGCTGACCCAGGGTCAGTAATCTTTTTTTGTAAAGGGTCAGATAGTAAATATTTTCGGCTTTGCAGACCATACAGTCTCCATTACAATGACTGAACTCTGCCACTGTAGTACAAAAGCAGCTTCAGACAACACACAAATGCATGAGCATGGCCATGAACCAATAAAACTTTATTTGCAAAAGCAGGTGGTTGGCCGGATTTGGCCAACAGGCAGTAAGTAGATTCCTGAACCCTGATCTGGTGCACTCCAAACCTCACCTTCTGCTGGAGCTCCTGGATAGTGCAGAAGTAGGACTGGTAGTCCAGGCACACAGTGGACTCATGGCACTTGCTCCTCTCACGGAGTTTGGTCTCCAGTTCTGCATTGTCCCGCTCCAGCTGGCGCACTTTCTCCAGGTAGTTGGCCAGGCGGTCGTTCAGGAACTGCATAGTCTCCTTCTCGTGGCCGTTCAGGGTGTTTTCGCTGTAGGCCCCACAAATTCCAATGTTGCCAGGAATGTGGCAGGTCCCTGGCAAGGGACAAGCGGTGTGGCAGGTTGGGGGCAGACAGAGGCTGGGGCGGCCCAGGGGAGTCGACCCCACACGGACTCGGTTGGCATGTGCCACATTAGCCAAGAGGCACAGGGAGGCAGCATTGGCCTCTGAAACCTGCTCGCTGAGGAGGGAACTGCAATGGTCAGAAGTCATGGTGCTAAAAGGCGAGATCCTGCTTTGCCCACAGTTGGATCTGCTTGAAACCAAAATCTTCCTCCTCCTGAAGATCTTATATAAGCCTTAGTGGGTGTTGGTGCAAGAAAACTGGCGTTTTCCTCATTAATATTTATGTCAATTGTTATACAATCACTCTATTAGTCAGTGGTTTTTGTTTCCTATAAAGAGTTAATGAGCTCATGAAAGAGGCCCTAACCTCTTGCTTCCCATCACTGCAGGGTCCTGGAAAACAGAGAAGACAAGGTCTTCTTCAAGCAGCCCACTTTCTGTGGCTGTGGAATCTTTCCCCTTCTGTCAGCTTATGTGTATGAAATAATCAAGAACTAAAGACTCCTAAAATTTCCTGCAAGTCTCTCTCACTCCCACATTCTTTTCCTACCTCTGACTGTTCCCACTGCAGCAAAATCTAAAATATCAGTCAATCAGGCACATTGCAGAAAGGGAAAAATCATGATTTGTTTGTTTTGATAGATATTTATGGAGTGCCCAGTGTGGGACAAACACACATCTAGGCTGTCTTGTAAGAAGGGGATTTTAGATTTCAATAAGAGAGATAAGAAAGTAAATGATCTTGATATTATGAAGACAGTAAAGGGAGGTATTTTTTTAAATAGAGAGCTGCAAAGATTTTGAGGTGGAAGAGAGCTCACTGAGAGACCAGAAAAGACTTCATGGAGTAGGGGATTTTCCAAGTGTGTTTTGAATGATATTTTCCATAAAGCGTTGGGGAGTGAGTTTCTCTCAGAGAGAACAAGATAAACACAATCAAACATTTGGAAAATGGAAAATAGTCTAGTTGTGTTGGTGTTTATAATGGAGACATTATCCCCAGGCCCTGGAAAGTTGCATTGAGTCCAGGTTATGAAAAGCCTTGAATGTCAGGACCATGGTCTTGAGGTAAAGGTGAGTGAAAGGTAGGGATCTGCCCTGGAAGATGACGTTCAAGTATAAGGAAAAATAAATAGCCAGGTTCCTTTTGAAGGAAAGTAACAGAAAAAAGGTAGAAAGTTCCTTCATACAAATTGTTAGAAAACTGAAAGTGAAACCTAAGTTCCAAATTGATCTTGGTGTTTGAAAACTAACACACTTTTTAATACTCCTGGGGTTAAAAAAGAAATCAAATAAAAAAATTTTAAGTATTTTCAACTGGATAAAAATCAATACACAACCTATAAAACAGATGTTGGCAATTAAGACTTTCCCTTTGCATATGTGAAACAGGTAAGCAGTTTGAGGAGTGAGAAAAAAAAGGCTCATAATAAAACTGATGGTTTGCAATTTTCAGGAAATAAAATTATGCTTCTGTGTACTGGAGTCTACAGGCTAATTAAGGCAGGCAGTGATTAACACTTTATGGTGTCTGTTCTCAGGGCCTCACCCACCTTCCCAGGCCTCTTTCCTTTCTGTTGACCCTCTCACCAGACTGAGTCCCTCATCACCCTTGTTTACAGAAGATACATACTCAAGAACTTTGATCTTTCATCTTTTGAAATATTTTTGCATTTCTTTGAAATGCACCTACCTTGATTGTCCATTGCTTGGGAGACTCTAGAACAAAATTTAAATTTCCTTAATCTTCAGACACACTCAGAGCATCAGAAGCTTTATGGCCTCCCTTATTTCTAAAACAAGCCAGTGACCATTTGTTCAATAAACCCTGGAAAAGGGCAGCTAGCCAGCTTCCAGTCTATGCTAACAAAGATGCTACTTTGACCCCATTCCTAAGATGAATGAATTCACCACAAGGGCCCTTGAAGCAGCAAATGTGTGTTTCAGCCGGCCCTAAAACATAGCATCTCCAGGACGAAAGGGACTTCAGGATCCTCTAGTCTAGTACCCGTTTGCTTTAAATCCCCTTTAATGGCCTTCCTCTAACTAGTCATCCAGTCCACCATTTTCCAGGAGAGCTCACACCATCAGTTCCTGTGGCTTACAAACAGCTTCCCACGCTTTGTGCAAGACACTGGTATCCAGAAAATTAACAGCAGCTAGCTCAGCCTTAAGGCACTCACATTATAGAGAATTGTTAGAAAGTCTTCACAAATCTACCTTTGTGTTACCTCTCCCTATAGCTTTCTTTGGGTCATTCATTCATTCATTCAACAAATATTTGTTGAGTACCTACCCTATGCCAGCCAGGGACTGAACCAGAGGCTGGCAATACATTGGCAAGTGAGTCAGAGGGTTGGCCCTGTAATTCATTTACTCTCCAGTTCTCCCCATGGTGTCCCATACAGGATAAATCTAATCATTCTGCCACATTCTCAGCTCTTTGTGGCAGATGTGAGATTTCTCACTCATGGTTCTGCATTCAGCATGGTTCTGAATCCCCTTGCCATCCCAGGAATATTCCTCTGGACACGCTCCGTGATGTAACAGTTCCTATCACTCTTAAGTGGGGGCTGTACAGTGGGATTTCTGATGAGTTTAGATTGAAAGGCTGCGAGTAGATGGCCAGAAAACCTTCTTGCCCAGGACTTTGGTATAAACCATGCTGGTCCCACTGGCTGTTCAGCCATGACAATCAGCCAGCCACCACTTGGTCCCATATACAGTCAATGAGACCCATGGGGACCCTTCCCTGTAACTCTATACAGATGTGGGTGATATTCTCCAAGTCGTGGCTTACCTTGTCCTGGTGACTTACACTAAGTGTCTGATATTCCTGAACTCCTGTTATACCAAAGCCCTTCTCAAGGGGATGGGGAATGCAGAGATGAAAAGGAGAAATTTCCACCCTCAAAAAGCTGAGAGCAGAAAAAGAGGTCACGTAACTCAGTGGAGGGATAAGTGACTGGGCCCTAGAGCTATAGAGGGGCCATCAAAGAGGCTTTGTCTGGAACTTAAGATTGGGAAGACTTGGATGGGCAGGAAAGGGGGAGACAGTTTTCCAGAAAAAGAGGATGAACAGGCCAGGCAAGGTGGCTCATGCCTGTAATCCTAGCACTTTGGGAAGGTGAGGTGAGCGGATCATGAGATCAAGAGATTGAGACCATCCTGGCCAACATGGTGAAACCCCATCTCTACTAAAAATACAAAAATTAGCTGGGTGTGGTGGCATGTGCCTGTAGTCCCAGCTACTCGGGAGGCTGAGGCAGGAGAATTGCTTGAACCCAGAAGGTGAAGGTTGGAGTGAACCAAGATCGCGCCACTGCACTCCAGACTGGGTGACAAAAAAAAAAGAGGATAAACACAAGAAAACACTCAGAAACAGAAGTGGGCTCAGGAGAACTGGGTACAACCTCAGAAATGCAACAGCCAACAACAGGCCTGTCCCAAGTGCTGGATCCCCAAAGAAATGAGTTTGAATGACACAAAACATCAACCCAAAGAGCCAAATTGCATTTCTAAAACCTGTAAGACTGAAGTTTGTACACCTCTATGCTAAAAATATTATCTGCTTCAATTTTTGTAACATCTCCACCAGCGGTTGTCAAACTTTAACCAGCAACCCCCAGAGGGCTTGCAAAAATGCAGATTTCCAGGCCCCACGCCATAGTTTCTGATTCAAGTGGCCTGGGGTCAGGCCGGGGAGTCTGTATTTCTAACAAGTTCCCATGTGACACTGATGCTGCTGGTCTGGGGACCACCCTTGGAAGACGGAACCACTGCTCCATAGCAATAGACAAGCTTTGTGGTGACTTCATCCTAGGTAAACGAAGCACCAGGTCACAAAACAGAATTTGATGAATTCAAGAGGAGCCCGTGTTTGGATTACTGTACTTCAAATCAGTTAGCATGCAGTTTTCTCCAACGTAATAAGCAAGTTCTGTTTGTTTCCTAGTTCGCCCTTCTTTGCGGAGGTTTGT
The DNA here is from genome assembly GCF_009764315.1 of Trachypithecus francoisi. Lineage (NCBI taxonomy): Eukaryota > Metazoa > Chordata > Mammalia > Primates > Cercopithecidae > Trachypithecus > Trachypithecus francoisi. The sequence continues at coordinate 18,914,788 of NW_022681466.1, read as the reverse complement.
TTTAGGAAGATATCTAGGATGAAGGAGAGAGGAGAGACAAGAAGGAAAATATGAACACTGTGTTGCTTATGCCTGTGGGGAAGAGGCCAGTCCATGTGAAAAACAATGTTCGTAGAGGACAGAGAAAGGTCACATGAAGTAATATTTATTGACATCTATTATGTGCAGGGAACCAAGCTTGGCACTTGGTATACAATATTTTACTTAATTCTCTCTCACACACACACAAATCTATATGCCCAAATTAGAGAGACACCTACTATGTGCCACCTACTATGTTATTTGACCACCTACTATGTTACTTGACCACCTACTATGTGCCACCAAATATTATACTATGTGCTTCCCATATCGTCGTGTCTTTTCATCCTTATAACCACACTACAAAGCAGTTACAAGTATCCCACTGTAGAGTGAAGAAAACAAAGCTCAGAGCAGTTAGGGAAGTTATCAGAGCTCACAAAGTTGGAATGGAAGTATGGGCCTTGAAATGTCAGCCCAGGGCTGCCTGACCCTGAAGTCCAGGTTCTTTCTGCTCTGCCCAGTGACCCAGAAAGGGGCAGAGAGTGGAGTCTGGACTGAAGCCCAGGCCAACACTCCTAGACACCAGCTGTCCAGCTGGATTTATTCAACAAATAGCTATGAGGTTCCCGCTCTGGACCACACAACTCACCTAAAGAGCTAGAGACAGAACAGAGTCCTCCAGAGGTTTTCGAGCAGATGAAAGAGAGAATCAAAGGAGAAATTTTAGAAAATTAATCCAGTGCCTGTCAACCTAAGATAATCAAAAGGCTCAGGATCTGGTTAAAAGAGTTTTTGCAAGCATGGCACGTGAAAGCCATCTTCTGGGGACACAAGAACACCGAAGAATGGCAATCAGTACTCCCAGTGCGGGGGGAAAGTGAAGATCATTTGTATAGGCAGAAATAGAGGTGTCGAACAGAATTACAGTGTTTTCCATACAAAGGCTAATGTACAGATGTAAGATCTGATTGACTGCTATTGATTACACTCTCGTGGGGATGCTTAACATTCTGTTGTAAAGAGGCAGCAGTCACAAGGGCCTCCTTCTCCAATGTCATTTACTCCAGGTTTGAATATAGACAAAGGAATCTGGTTACTGTGCAACATGTCAACACACAAGTCAGGAAGCAACAGTCCTTGCAGGAGAGAAGAAAAACAGCTATATGGCATGACCTAGTTTCCCAGGCTTAATTTTCACCTTAGCATAATAAATTTAAAAAGCCCTGAGAGTTCATTTTCTTTGTTTGTTTGTTTGTTTGTTTTGTTTTGTTTTGTTTTTAGATGGAGTATCGCTCTGTCGCCCAGGCTGGAGTGCAGTGGTGTGATCTCGGCTCACTACAGCCTTCGCCTCCTGGGTTCAAACGATTCTCCTGCCTCAGCCTCCGACGTAGCTGGGATTATAGGCATGCGCCACCATGCTTGGCTGATTTTTTATTTTTAGTAGAGACAAAGTTTCACCATGTTAGTCAGGCTGGTCTCAAACTCCTGACCTCAGGTGATCCACCCGCCTCGGCCTCCCAAAGTGCTAGGATTACAGGCATGAGCCACTGCGCCTGGCCCCATTTTTTTTATATGCCCAGTGTGCACCCTAGAGTGGGAACACTCAGTCTCCATTTCGTATGCTCTCCAGCACGTAATACAGTGCCTTGTACATAATATTTACTCAATAAATAGAACACAAAAGAGTGAAGGGCTGGTGGTGTGTGCAGAACAAATCCGGCACAGAAGAGAGAAGGCAGGAGGGGGGTCTTCCAAGAATCCAGGCAGGATGTGATGGATGCCAATACCAGCCACCAGCAGTGCTGATGGAAAGGAAGGCACAGAGGACATAGATGTTGCAAAAGGACTCTACAAGACAGGGCGACTTACTGTACATGGGGTCAAAGGAGGAAGAGAAGCCAAAAGTGGCCCCAAGGTCACCCGCAAGTTTCTAGGACAATTGTGTGCTTCAAGGAAGCTAAGAAGTCAAAGGAAAGAGCTGGCTGGAGCAGGAGAAGCTGCATTCAGATTTGGAGAGGATGAGTGTGACATGTAGCTACCTGGGACTGGCCACTAGGGGGTCAGAGACAAAGGCCTGGGGCCAGGGTAGAGCAGCCTGGGTCACTGAGAAACCCTCCTCCTCAGATGCTAAAACATATTTACACCCGGCAGGCAGGTAAAGCAGGTAGGCTTAGCTCAGGGGCTCGTACCTGAATAGGAACAGTGATTCTAACTGGGAGAGTCTGTGTATCACCCCCAACCCCCAGTGGGGCTGTGATGTTTGGAATCTCTAAAACAGGGAAGCTATTTTAGTTAGAGGAAGTATCATTTGAAAACAAGCATAACCTGTATTCGAAATGAGCTGTCTTTTAGTCATGATACGAGTTTGGTATTTACATTTTTGAAAGTTAAAACGTTAAGTAAGAAGGCAAGGTATCTTTATATTCATTAAGTGGGAAGGCATGGTTATGAAACACTGAATTAGAAAGAAAAAAGATAGATTAAAAATGGTTCACCAAGCTGAGCTCATGAAGATTATAAGTGGCCATGAGAACAGATGAAATTGATTTTGTTCTTGGTCAGGAAGACAAAGAGAAGATGCTGAGAGGAAGGACAGGAGGATGGGGCACACACCATCAGCCTTAGGTATTGTCATGCGCATCCGTGTGAAGAGACCACCAAACAGGCTTTGTGTGAGCAACATGGCTGTTTATTTCACCCGGGTGTAGGCGGGCTGAGTCGGAAAAGAGAGTCAGCGAAGGGAGATTAGGGTGGGGCTGTTTTATAGGATTTGGGTAGGTAAAGAAAAATTACAGTCAAAGGGGGGTTGTTCTCTGATGGGCAGGAGTGGGGGGTCACAATGTGCTCAGTGGGGGAGCTTTTTGAGCCAGGATGAGCCAGGAAAAGGAATTTCACAAGATAATATCATCGGTTAAGGCAAGGACCGGCCATTTTCACTTCTTTTGTGGTGGAATGTCATCGGTTAAGGCGGGGCAGGGCATTTGCACTTCTTTTGTGATTCTTCGGTTACTTCAGGCCACCTGGGCTTATATGTGCAAGTCACAGGGGATGCGATGGCTTGGCTTGGGCTCAGAGGCCTGACAGGTATCACATATCATCATCTACAAAAAAACTATACAAATAAAAAATGTTCCTGTTCAGGAAAGTCCAGAAATTCACTTTGATCTTCTTGGCTTCCCAGTGTAGACAGTGGTGGGGGCAGGAGTGTGCCCTTCCCCAGAGCTCTCTCAGTGACTGCAGTGTCCACCCCAGTGGCCTGCAGCTGTTCACCCTTTCTCCTTTCCACTTTGCTGGAATTTGTGAGAAATGGCATTTGGTGTCAAACAATACATAAGTGCATGGGCATCATGAGCCCCAACTGGTGTTAACCACGCGAAGGCTGGGAAGAAATATCACACATCAGCCCACAGGCAGTGCAGGATTGGTGGATTGAAGATAGACGGGCTCAGCACTAGGTGGCTCAGAACCAGATGTGGCCCCCAACCAAGGAAGCAGAAGCCTCGGGGGAAGGAAAATAAGAGACACCTGGTTGCAATTATTGTGGCCAAAGTAAAGCCTCTTGGGCCACATTCAGGACTATATCCATCCAGTCAGTGAGAGTATGTGAGGCAGAGAGGCATCGAATGTCCAGTCGGGAGAATCACTTGCAAGAAGAGATGTCTGGGATTTGGTACCAGAGGGAGCCCTGAGCTCTCAGGCTAGGATAATGAATGTGAGTAAAGCCCCAGGGTCCAGGTGTCCTGACTGGGCTGGTAACCCACCTGCCAGCTTCTAGCCTTCATTTTCTGTGTACCTGAGTGGCACCTCCTGCCACACCTAGCCATGGTACCTAACAGGTAGAGCTTGTCAAGGGTGTGACCTGGCCAAGAAAGGTGGGGACAGGCCGGATCTCCACAATCCCATCACATTGAGGGTCGGGGAGGGTCACAGCCACTTCTTAAAACATGACTCTTGTGGGTTCCTCATTAGAAGAGCCCACAAGAGCCCACCAAACAGTCTTGTCCTCTGACAGCCCAATGAATGCTTTTCTAGATTCAGTTAGGCTACTTGGAGTGAGAAATAGGCCTCATGACTACAGAAGGTGACTTTTATTACTGCGTATACATGAACAAGGAGTGTGGCCAAACTTCCCAGCCACCAACATAGAAATCTAGGGCCCCAGTGCTGAGAGTGGGTTCTGCTACTATCTCTTCGCCTCCTTTTTCTCTCTGGGAGGAAGAGACTGTACCTGCTGGTTCCGGGGGAGCCTCAATAAACCAACATCTACTGAACACCTTCTAGATGCCAGGAACATTAGATACATTACCCCTCAACCACAGTGAGAGGTAAATACAACTATCCTACTTCCACAAACGAGGAATAGGTTTCAAGAGAGTGCAGCGACCTGGCCAACTTCACTCAGCAAGGTGGGTTCAAATCTCACTTCAGAGTCACGAAGGTGGGATTGGAATCCAAGTTTCCCTGACCCTAGAGAAGATCCACCTCCACCACACTATGCTACCATGAAGAAGGACCAGTTTTTCATTGCTCTTTGCACCAGGGCACATGGATGACCTGAGACCCAAGAGTTTCATTCTTCTGGACATACTTGGTGCTTGCCATAAACTGACTAGCATGGCGTGGGAGGCAGCAGTCTCTCCAGGCTGCTCCTCCACCTGCTCATAACCACGTCTGGCTGTGAACCACCTCGGCCTGTGCCAGAGCCACATCCGAGAGGGAGGCAGGGACTTGGAGTGCTCTAATGGCAGCAGCAGCCCTCACCGCCAGCACCTCCAAGACAGCAGCAGAATAGACAGCAGACACATCAGTGGCAGCGTCTCTCTAGAGAAAACTACAGCCTGGAAGTGACCCAGGACCAAGACCCCAGGCTCCAGTGCCCAGTCTGGGCCTCTACATTTGGGAGAGTGGGCGGGAACTCCATGCCTCCGTGAAAGGGGCCAACTGGAGTGAGAGGAAAAACTTGGCAACTTGGCCCAGGCAATTCTCAACACGACCTTCCTTTGACAAGATTAGAACGCTAAGTGATGTGATTTTGCTCTTGGACAAAATACCAAGAGGCTGAAGATGCCAAAAGCATGGTAGGGACATGTTAGCTCTGAGCTGTTCTGAAAGAATTCAAACTTGGCAACGAGCATCACTTCCTTCCACCAGTCTGTAGGGATCCCTGGGCAAGGTGAATACACATCCAATGTCAGGAAAGGACCTTCATCCAGAGGCCCCAGAGCACCACAGGGAGCTCCTGGAAGCAAGATGTCAGGGCCAGTGAGGACACAGGACCTGACGACCAGGACTCTCTGACACTTCACATACAACCAACACCAGGGGGATAGCACTTGGTGCAGGAAAGAGGTTTATTGACCATTTAATGCAGGGAACCCAGTGACATTTTAGGAGATTCTGAAACACTGGAATAGAACCAAAAGAACCAAGAAGAGACACTGGGAAAAAGAATCACTTTCATGGAAGATAATTACAACATTTCAGCAACAACAAAAAATACAGCTTAGAGGCATAGGCAGGGAGACATTCCTTGGAAGTGTCTGCTACCCGTTGATTTAGGGAAAATGCCTCAGTGAGTCTGGTCTTTCTGGAAGGAAGACTGAGCAAGGTGAAGGCACTCCTGACCCCAGTGCAACCAGCCTCAACCTTCTGCACAGGAACTTCGGGCCTTCAGAATCATCTCCCCATGCTGGCTCCATGGCCAGAGGGAGACCCACCGGTGACAGGGCCACAGCTTGGACGAGAAGTACAGGAGGCAGGCGTGGAGCAGGGATTGCAGGGGAGTCTGCAGGGAGAGAAAGAAGAAGAGTTACATTAAAAAGATGTTTCAGTGATTGATGGACAAGGGTAAGACCAGGGTGAAGCCTGGGCCTGCCACCAACAAGGCACACAGACCAGAGAATCTATACCAACAGTTCTTTCATCTGTGTCTTTCCACATCCAGGAGTCCTTGGGGAAGACTTGGTTTAGGGACCTGGCTATCATTTAGAGAACATTTTCTCAGTAATCCAGTCTGCACAGACCAGGAGAGGTTAATGAGTCACTGAGCAGGAAAGCACAGAAAGGCTTGTTTATTAAGATGATATCTTCTGCAAGCACTTCCATCACCTCTGAGGAATTGCCTGACAGTCATGTATGTGGTTTAAGAATTGCCCAGATTACACATACTTGCAGTCCTCGCTCTCCAGAAGGTTCCGGTACGTGGCAATCTCGTTCTCCAGCCGGGCCTTCACGTCCAGCAGCACCTGGTACTCCTGGTTCTGCCGCTCCAGGTCAGCCCGGATCTCGGACAGCTGCTCCTCCACGTTGCTGATGAGGCTCTGCATCTGGGCCAGCTCTGTGCCGAAGCGGTCCTCAGCTTCACACAGGGAGTTCTGCAGACAGTCCTTCTGTAGTGGGAAATAAGGGGATTAAATATGCAAGGCCCCCAGGGAAACTGTTACATGCCCCAAATTTTGATGGTGATAACAGGTGGGAGAAACCTGGGTGGTGAGACCTCCAAAATAAAAGGCTACTGGGCCATGGCACGGGGCATTTGCAGTGCAGTGAGGGTGAAGGACACATACCAAGGTGTGCTGGGCTTGGCGCTCCACCTCCAGGGCATTCACCGTGCATCTCAGCTCCAGAATCTCCGACTGGCAGCACTGCAGCTCCTCGGAGCAGGACATGGCCTGCAGGCTGATGCCTTCAGACTAGAGCACAGAGAGACATAGTCACCTCCCTGCCCAGATGGAGGCCAGGTACCCCCTGCTTCTGTACCTCCTCCGTTCACCTGGGCTTGGAACCACTGTTCCACATCCTGGCGGTTGGTCTCCACCATGGCCTCGTACTGAGCCCGCATCTCCCCCAGCACCCTGTTCAGGTCAATGGTGGGCTCAATGTCCAGCTCGATCCGGAGCTTCTCCCCCAGCTGACTCCTCAGAATCTTTACTTCCTGCAGAAAGGAGGAAGGGACAGATAGCCTGCATGAGGAAAGGGCCTTTGATGGAGCAGACAGCACCAGGACCCCGCCCCTGCAAACAGTATGAGGGGAGTCTCACACACAAGCAAATGGGAAAGTCTTGCTGAGAGTGCAGTGGGGAGAGCCCACCTGGACACCTTCCTTGTGCCCAAGGCAAGTCTGCACTTTCCACAGAGGCCCTCTGGACCCTCAGACCACCCTCAGTCCTGCATCCTGATGCCAGCTGAGCCCAGACAATGCTCTGAGAGCCCCGGGGCCAGGGAACTCCCCTGTCTGCCCAGTGCCCTCCCCAGGAGTCTGAGCGGCCAGGGCCACACCTGCTCATGGTTGCTCTTGAGGGAGAGCTGCTCCTCCTTCAGGGACTCCTGCTGGGCCTCCAGGTCAGCCTTGGCCAGGGTCGCGTCATCCAGGAGCTTCTGCGTCCCACACTTGTCTGCCTCTACCAGCTGGCGCAGGGAGCGCTCACTCTCCAACCTTCCGTCACGGGAGGTACAGGGTCAACAAGAATGCCCCAAGAGCCCCTCTCGTCTGCCCTGCCTTCCACCTCCCACACCACCTTGGATCCTCGTTTGTTCACGTGGGCAACATACACTATGCTCAACCCTGTAGCTACAGAGTTTGTAGTCAGGACATTATGCCCATTGACCACATGAAAGACTGAGGCTCAGAAGCAAAACATGAGTTTTTCAGAATTCTATGCCCAGTTAATAGTAAATGCAGGGACTCATCCTAAGTGTTCTGACTTCAAATGTAGCATTTATTCTGCCATAATGGGAGTCATTTGGCCAGGAAAAAAGAATGGCTAAAAATAAGACTCTGGATCTTCTGTTTGCTGCTTTTCCTCTTTGGTTGGTTATTTCTCATTGTTTTCCTGCTTTTCCCATTCATTCAAGCCCAACTCTTGCCACCAAAGAGCTTCAATGACAATTCCTCCAGCTGATGGATTTGGCCAAGAGTCAGTAAGTCTAGCAACAACCTATGCATTGACAGTTTATTTTTGTGATGACTCAATTTTACTTCTAATTGAAAAGCAAAATCCTCTTATCTTCTAGATGTGGGAGAAAATGACATAGATTCTAACCAATCTAGACTATAGCCCTTCTTTTTCTTTTAATGCTTATATTCTCTTTCCTCCTATATCATGACCATTTCTAGCGATAGGCTAATTTAAGGTTTGGAGAGAAATATTCTTCTAGTCAAAAACTGTTTTTGAACACCTATAATATGAACTGAGTAATGGGGCAGGCCCTTGGAAATACAGCAGGAGAGAAGTCACACTGGCCCTCCTCGGCCTGACTTACTTGATCCTAAAGTCATCAGCAGCCAGCTTGGCATTGTCAATTTGTACAATCAGCCTGGCATTCTCGGCCTTGCTGCACAGGATCTGAGGAAAACGGAAAGACGGTTCACACACAAAACATCATACTCTAAGCTCTCACTCCACGTGTGGTGTCTACGCTCATGTCCAAGAGAAAGCAAGAACCCAAAGCTCTCTGGACCTTATGTGGATTCCTCCTGCGAAGGCTTCTGCCTTCTCAGACCCAGCATGCCCAGGCGATCCCACACCTCACCTTCTGCTGGAGCTCCTCGATGGTGCGGAAGTAGGACTGGTAGTCCGGGCACACAGTGGACTCGTGGCACTTGCTCCTCTCGAGGAGTGTGGCCTCCAGCTCCGCGTTCTCCCGCTCCAGCTGGCGCACCTTCTCCAGGTAGTTGGCCAGGCGGTCGTTCAGGAACTGCATGGTCTCCTTCTCATGGCCATTCAGGGTGTTTTCACCATAGGCCCCACAGATTCCGATGTTGCCGGGAATGTGACAGGTCCCTGGCAAGGGACAAGCATTGTGGCAGGTCGGGGGCAGACAGAGGCTGGGGCGGCCCAGGGGAGTCGACCCCACGCGGACTCGGTTGGCATGTGCCACGTTGGCCAAAAGGCACATGGGGGCAACGTTGGCCTCTGCCCCAGGCTGGCACCCGACATCGATGGGAGAGACAGAGACATTTCTTGCTCCAGGAGCCATGGTGCAAACCAGAGGGCATGAGGAGCTGCTGTAGGAGGAGGTCATGGTGTAGGGCTGAGGCTGCACAGGAGCTTCAGATCAGCTGGGAAGGCTGAGCCACTGAGACTGAGGCCTCCTCTCCTCCCAGCCCTTTTATACCCCGTCCTGGGTGGGTGTTGGCTCCAATGCTTTGACCTCCTGCCTTGATTATCTACCTGTTGTGGTGCCATCATCCTGTTACTCAGCTGCTGAGTTTACCATGAAAATTTCTCAGCTCATTAAAGCAATGTTGACGAATCTGAGATGCCTCTTGGTTCTTTGAAATCAGGTTGGCTGCTGGTGGGAAGTCAGAGATTCATTGTTTCTGCTCAACAAACACAAGCAGTTGATTCAGGCCCCAAATGCTCTCTCTGGACTATGGTCTCTGTGGATGTGGTCACAATGAAGGCCCAAATCTTTCCGTCAGTAATTTGTGTAGCAGGAGAGACAGAGAACCAATGGGACCCAGTGGCTCACCTGTGCCAGACTCAATCAGCCTTTCCTTTGAAGAGAAAATATCAGTTAATAAAACCAATGCATCTACTGATATTTGACGGTTGAGAGGCACCTTTTTTTCTTTCTTCTTTCACATCGCATACTCCCCTGAGAAGCAATAAAACATCCAGAAGCATTGATGCTAACTAAGTCTTGGTTGACTAGTCAGAATCAGCTATTCATTCATTTGCTCATTCATTCATCGCTTCAGCATATTTCCTGAATATCCCCCATAACTCAGGCAGTGTTCTGGTTGCTGGACACGCAGTGTTCCCTGTTCATCAGGAGTAAACGATGCCACTGAAATGTCTGGGTGTTCTACACAAACTTGAATGAGAACCATAGATCAACAAGAGTTAGTGAAAGACAAGGGATCTATACTTCTGGCCAAGGAAGTATCTAGAAAGAAACTACTAACAAACAAAGAAAAATCTTATTTGATCCAGGAAAGGGAGATTGGGCGCAGAGCTCAAGCGGTATTCAAACAAAAGGTCCAGAACTAACGTTGATTGAGTACATGGGTGTGCTAGGCATTCTACTGTGTCCTTCCCTATCTAACCCTTACCACCTATGAGGTGGTTACTCATTGCCTCCATGCACAGACGAGAAAACTAGAGTGAAGTACATTTTCTGATTGACAGTAAACTGTCAAAGGCTCGATTCAGCCTCATGTCTGCTAGGCTCATTCTCTTTTCACTTCACCATGGTCCCCCATGAGAACAACTGTATCATTGCCCCGTCAGTGCTGGGCCTAAGGGGAGGGAAAGAAGAGGCTTAGTTACTGGGCGAGAAATTGTGGTGAAAAGAAAATTACTGAAGGTCTTTGTGTTCCAGCAAAGGAAAAGATTTAAATACTATGGCAGTGAGGACAAGAAATGCACATTAAAAAATTAAATGAGGCCAGGCATGGTGGCTCATGCCTGTAATCCCTGCACTTTGGGAGGCCAAGGCAGGCGAATCACCTGAGGTCAGGAGTTCGAGACTAGCCTGACCAACATGGAGAAACCTGGTCTCTACTGAAAATACAAAATTAGCCAGCCATGGTGGTGCATGCCTGTAGTCCCAGCTACTCAGGAGGCTGAGGCAGGAGAATTGCTTGAACCCGGGAGGTAGAGGTTTCAGTGAGCCAAGATTGTGCCATTGCACTCCAGCCTGAGCAACAAGAGTGAAACTTTGTCTCAAAAAAAAAAAAAGTTACACTAGTTTGTAACATATGCATCATTTAAGACAGGGTGCGTTCTGAGAAATATGTTGTTAGGAGATTTCTTCATTGTGGAAACATTATAGAGTGAACTCACACAAACCTAAATGGTAGAGCCTACTACACACTAGACTGTGTATAGTACAGCCTATAGTGTCTGGCTACAAACCTGTATAGCATGTTGCTGTACTGAGTATCACAGTCAACTGTAACACAGTAGTATTTGTGTATCTAAACATAGAAAAGGTAATGCATTGCACTACACCGTTATAACCACTTCGACTTCACTAGACAACAGGAATTTTCAGCACCATTATAAACTTGTGGGACCACCGCCCGTATATGTGGTCTGTCATTGACACAAACATTCTGACTGTATATCCCAAATCCCTGAGATTTCCAGTGGAGCTGGAGAACAAGTCAACCAGTGGCAGTGTGGCCAGGAGTCATCCCTCCCAAGTGGTAGAGGGAAACCAGACGGACCATGGGACAAGCTCTAAAAGAGTATAAATAACCTCTTTAAAAAAAAAAAATCCCAATTAGTGTGAAAGTAAATGGCTGATACTAGTAGCCAAACCTTAAATCTTTGAAATTGACATACTGGAAATGAGCCATTATTAAGATTTTAAATGAAAATAATAGGATTTAGACATAAAATAGGAAGCAAAATACAATAAACTGAAATAGTGTAGCCAAATATGCATCAAATATGCATTCTCTTCAGCTACGCTTTTATAAGTTTTAAAGAATCTTAGAAGAGGGTTGGGTGCAGGTCTTAATATTGGGAAGCAACAACTTTGGGGGTGAATTTACTTGAATGGATTACAAATTGCATTGTTACACAACTAAAAAACTTTATGTATGAAAAATGATAATAGCCTTACACTGAGTACAAATAATACTTTAAAGTATGTGAAGATGTGAGCATCTGTTATGTTACTTGTAAAAGAAAAAGTTTAGGGTTTTTTTCCATATGTTATTGGGGTACAGGTGGTATTTTTTCCATAAGTGATGGGGTTTTTTTTCATAAGTATTGGGGTACAGGTGGGTTATATGAGTAAGTTCTTTAGTAGTGATTTGTGAGATTTTGGTGCACCCATCACCCAAGCAGTATACACTGCATCCTATTTGTAGTCTTTTATCCTTCACCCCCTTCCCCTAAGTTCCCAAAGTCCATTGTATCATTCTTAGACCTTTGCATCCTCACAGCTTAGCTCCTACATATCAGTGAGAATATACGATGTTTGGTTTTCCATTCCTGAGTTACTTCACTTAGAATAATAGTCTCCAATCTCATCCAGGTCGCTGCAAATGCCATTAATTCATGCTTTTTATGGCTAGGTAGTATTTCATCATATATATGTACTACAGTTTCTTTTTTTTTTTTTTAGGTAGAGTTTCACTCTTGTAACCCTGGCTGGAGTGCAGTGGCACCATCTCAGCTCACTGCAACCTCCGCCTCCCAGGTTCAAGTGATTCTCCTGCCTCAGCCTCCCGAGTAGCTGGGATTACAGGTGCTGCAACCATGCCCGGCTAATTTTTGTATTTTTAGTAGAGAAGGGGTTTCACCGTGTTGGCCAGGCTGGTCTTGAACTCCTGACCTCAGATGATCCACCCACCTTGTCCTCCCAAAGTGCTGGGATTACAGGTGTGAGCCACTGTACCCGGCCCACAGTTTCTTTATCCACTTGTTGATTGATGGGCATTTGGGTTGGTTCCGCGATTTTGCAATTGTGAATTGTGCTTCTTAAAATGTGTGTGTGCAAGTATCTTTTTCGCATAATGACTTCCCTTCCTCTGAGTAGATACCCAGTGGTGGGATTGCTGGATCAAATGGTAGATCTACCTTTCGTTCTTTAAGGGATCTGCACACTGTTTTCCATAGTGGCTGTATAGTTTCCATTCCCACCAGCAGTGTAGAAGTGTCCCTTGATCGCCACACCCATGCCAACATCTACTGTTTTTGATTTTTTGATTATGGTCATTCTTGTAGGAGCAAGGTGGTATCGCATTGTGATTTTGATTTGTATTTCCCTGATCATTAGTGATGTTGAGCATTTTTTTTAAAGTTTATATACATATCTTTTGAAGTATTGAAAGGAAACTAGTACTTTATATTCTTTATCATATCACATTTTGTAATTGTTGGATATGTTCCTGTTTATTTTTCTATGTTCTGTTGTGTAGCCTTAAGAAGTGTTTCAAAAAAAACAAACATATCTGAATGCATAAAAGAAGAGTAAATGCCCTACAAGGTGTCATGCTGCATTATATATAAAACTGTGTGCATATATTTTTTAAGAGCATAAATACATCTTTGCTCTGAGAAAAAGTTGAACAAGCATCCCCATGAAAACCACAAGGGAGTCAGGGGATGTGGGTGTTGATGAAACCTGGGCTCTTGGAATTCTCTCAAGAAGAAATAAGGGGTCTGGAATTCTTCCCAAGAAAAAAACCCACTCTGGGTCAGCTGTGGCTCCAGTGGCCCTGAGGTCAGCCATGACTCATTCTTTACTGGGACAATCCTTAGAAGGCCTCTTCCTGCCAGGCCATCCCTCAGAGGCCTCTGGGTGAAATTTGCATTTTCCATCTTCAAAGACCCCTTTGTTCCTATCTTCCACCTCAACACATAGCATCACTATAATCCAGAGAATTGAAGCATTAAAATTGTTCCCTTTGATTTGCTAAATAGAAACCATCTCTTGACCCTATCCTCTGGCAGGATTTTATCCCATTGGCTAAAATCGTGGTTCCTTCTGTCTCAGAACACATGACACTAGTTATTTCTTAAGCATCACAGCTGAAGTTTTGCATCCTTTGCATCCTGACACACCTCTCCAAAGCTTGATTTCTGTCCCTGGCTTGGGCTCTGCATGGTCCATTTTGCATAATGACATAGACACTGCCTGTCCTTTGTAAAGCAGAGGGCTCTTCTGATTTTCTTTGATCTCAGAGGAACTGGCAGTAGGTGGAAGACACGAGGCAGGTGTCTGGGATGTACTCAGCTGTGCAGGTGGGAAAGAGCCCATCCTTGACATCGCAGATGATCAACTGAGCCTCCTCTTGCTCCTCCCTTTTTTTTTTTTTTTTTTAACCTTGAGACAAAGTCTCGCTCTCTCACCCAGGCTGTAGTGCAGTGGCACGATCTCGGCCCACTGCAACCTCCACCTCCCGGGTTCAAATGATTCTCCTGTCTCAGCCTCCTGAGTAGCTGGGATTGCAGGCGCCCACCACCACACCCAGCTAATTTTTGTATTTTTAGTAGAGACAGGGTTTCACCATGTTGGCCAGGCTGGTCTCGAACTCCTGACCTCGTGATCCACCCACCTCAGCCTCCCAAAGTGCTGAGATTACAAGCTTGAGCCACTGCACCCGGCCCTTTTGCTCCTCTTTGAAAAGAGCTCCTGGCCCCTGAAAACAAACATATATGCCAAGTTGCATGAAGGGAAGTATCAGAGATGAAGAGAGAAGAGAGAGGTAGTCCTGCAGCCCTCCTTCCTTCACAGGGGCCACCTCTTCTCTTAAGGAGTAAAAGATCTTGAGCTATAATCTGTCTTCAGGCAGAGGGGAGACACTGGGTTCAGAACAGCATCACTTGGTGCCATGGCGCAGAACTCAGAGACCATTCTGATGCATCTCTGAATGAGAGAGAAGCAGAGGCACTGGGCGGCCCACAGGGTGTGAGTCTAATCTGCAGCCACCTGCTCCAGCTGCAGGGGAAAAATTCTGAAGACACCTAAGGAAACAGGGGCTACCCACACACCGCATCCTGATGTGAATTACGCCAGGAAAACACCTGCAAAGCACGACCAGGGTGTGTCCTGATACCACTGTGCCTGCAAGGCTCTCAGACATGCTGGGTGAGAACACAGTCTGAGGAAGGATACCCCAAAACATCTTTATGATTTCAAAAGTCCACCTCAGCAGACTTTGAAACAAAAAAAAAAAAGTCCCTATTTTCTTTTCTATTAAATAGGATTTTAAAATCTAGTTACTTGGGAAACTTTGGTTTGATTTTAAGTATTTTTTAAATTATTATTCTGCTATTCGGCTTTATTCTTTCTTTTTTTTCTTTTTTTTTTTTTTTTTTTTTTTTTTTTTTGAGATGGAGTTTTGCTCTTGTTACTCAGGCTGGAGAGCAGTGGTCTGATCTTGGCTCACTGCAACCTCCACCTCCTGGGTTCAAGAGATTCTCCTGCCTCAGCCTCCTGAATAGGTGGGATTACAGGCGCCCACCACCACACCCAGCTAATTTTTGTGTTTTTAGTAGAGATGGAGTTTCACCATGTTAGCCAGGCTGGTCTCCAACTCCAGACCTCAGGTGATCCACCCACCTTGGTCTCCCAAAGTGCTGGGATTACAGGAGTGAGCCACAGCGCCCTGCCTATTTTGCTTTATTCCTATCCCAGGTCTTAAGGTCATCAGAGACTAAACACTGAAAAAAATATCTTCATGTTCCCTCTCCTTTGTTCCCTGATCCTAGAGTTTCTTTGTCGACATGCTAGCACAGGACATTTCCCCTTATTTACCTCATACCAAGACCTAATACAAAATCCTTTAATGCAGCATAGTAGAAGTTTAAGACAATGAACTTTGGAGCCAGACTGCCTGGGTTCAGATTCTGGTTCTATCATTTATTAGCTATGTGAACTTCGGCTGGTGACTTGATGTTTCTGTGCCTCAATTTCTGCTTATGCACAATGGAGTGGCAATAGCACCTAGCTAATGGATTTAAGTTTTAAAAAAATTGATACCTGTAAATCATGTAAAATAGTGTCTAGCACAGAGTACACGGTAAGCACTAAATAAGTGTTGTGTTTTTCAATGGATTTTACTGGTGTGTTTACATGCTTACACCATTCATAATTCAAAAATGCTTATTAAATTACTTATTATTTACTTATTTAAGTTAGCAAAAATCAGAAGTTTAGTCTTACTAAAAAGCTTTTGCACAGCAAAAGAAACAACAGAGTAAAAATACAACCTACTGAATGGGAGAAAGACTTGTAAATCATATATCTGATAAAGGGTTAACCTCCAAAATACATGAGGAAATCCTACAACTCAACTGTAAAAAATTTTTTTTAAAAATTTTTTTAATTAAAAATGGGCTAAGGACTTCTATAGACATTTCTCTAAAGTAGACATACAAATGGCTATCAGATATATGAAAAAATGCTCAAAGTCACTAGCCATAAGGGAAATGCAAATCAAAACCACAAGACATCCCTTCACAACACTCAGGATGGCTACTATCAAAAAAAAAAAAAAAGAGGCAACATGTATTGGTGAGGATATAAAGGAGTTGGAACCATTGCACACTGTTCGGAAAATGCAAAATTACACAGCTACTATGGAAAACAGTATGGAGATTCCTCAAAGAATTAAAAATAGATTTATCATATGATCCAACAATCTCACATCTGGGTATTTATCCAAAAGAATTGAAATTGGAATCTGAAAGGAATGTTAGTTAACACTCCTGTGGTCGTTGCAGCAGGAGTCACAACAGCCAGAATGTAGAAACAACATAAATGTCCATTGACAGATAAATAGAAAAAGAAGTTGGTATGTGCAAACACTGGAATACTATTCAGCCCTTAAAAAGGAGGAAATTCTGCAATATGCAACGCAAATAAACCCGGAAGACCGTATGCTAAATGAAATAAGCCAATCACAGAAAGACAAATGCTGCATAATTCTGCTTATACAAGGTATTTAAAATAGGCAAATTCGTAGAATCAAAGAATGGAATGGTGGTTTCCAGAGGCTGGGGGAAAAGGGGAAATAGAAAGTTACTAATCCATAAACATAAAGTTCCAGGTAAGCGAGATGAGTAAGGCCTAGAGCTCTACTGCACTGCATTGCACCCAGAGTCCATAGAAATTTATTGTACACCTAAAGTTTTATTAACAGGGTTGCTCTCATGTTAGGTGTTCTTTCTATGATAAAGTAAAATAAAACAGAATAGATTAATGTCATGATTGTAGCAAAATATAGAAAACATGCACTTTCATACACTGTTGAGGGGGAAAATAAGTTGTGCAACCTCTTTACAAAATAGTTCAGCAGTATCTGTTAAAATTACAAATGCATTTTTTTTTGAGACGGAATGTCGCTCTGTTGCCAGGCTAGAGTGCAGTGGCACGATCTCGACTCACTGCAACCTCCACCTCCCGGGTTCAAGCAATTCTCCTGCCTCAGTCTCCCGGGTAGCTAGGACTACAGGCACACACCACCACACCCAGCTAAATTTTGTATTTTTAGTAGAGACCGGCTTTCACCATGTTGGCCAGGATGGTCTCGATCTCCTGACCTCGTGATCCACCTGCCTCAGCTTCCCAAAGCGCTGAGATTACAGGCATGAGTCACCGTGCCCGGACATACATTATCAACCAATAATTTCCACCTATAGGAATTTATCCTATAGACGTACTTACATAGACAGAAGCATAAGGATAAAAGGTATAAGGGTAACCTATAGAAGTCGTTGGTGTGTTAGGCCAGAAACCATCTCTACTGTTTTGTGCCCCTCTTCAGCCTACGGATTTCCCCTCAATGTCCCCTCAGTCCATTCCTCTGTGTCTTTCAGGGGACCATTTCCTATGGGTGTTAAGCTGTAGATGGTCATGGGGCAAAGGTACAGTAAGTAGAAAGGAGAAAAGCCAATCATAGGAACTTGAAGAGTGAATGATTTAGGAATTAGGGAAAATATTAAATTCTGAATAAGTCATTGTAGAACTATTTATTTGGCCCACTTCATGAATTATGCGCAGTAAAATAGGGAAATACTGACAACGCTGTTTCATTTTCCTCATTAAAAATACAATAATATTGTGACTGGGCCTGGTGGCTCACACCTGTAATCCCAGCAGTTTGGGAGGCTGAGGCAGGTGGATCACCTGTCAGGCGTTCAGAACCAGTCTGGCCAAAATGTAGCAGTAATAGTAGTAGCGAAACCCCATCTCTACTAAAATACAAAAATTAGCTGGGCGTGGTGGCGCATGCCTGTAGTCCCAGCTACTCTGGAGGTTGAGGCAGGAGAATTGCTGGAACTCAGGAGGTAGAGGTTACAGTGAGCTGAGGTAGCGTTGCTGCACACCAGCCTGGGTGACGAAGAAAGACTCCATCTCAAAAATAAATAAATAAATAAATAAATAATCCAGTAGTATTGAATACTCTGATTTTGAAAGGTTCTGAAGGTCAAGTCTATCCCTGAGAGTTTATATTTCTCAGCTCAAGAGATGCCTTCAAGGGGAAGCTTTCTCCAGCGTCGCTGAGAATTCAATCAATTCATCTTCTCTCTACTCACACTGACCCTTAGTTTACCTTGAATGTAACCCTCTTCATTCTGTTGTTAGTGTTGCTGGAAACCCCTTGGAAGCAGGAATTTTGTCTTAATTACTGCTTTTGTCTTGTTCATCTCTGTAATTCCCAGTATATCACCTGACGTAACAAAGCACTCAATCAATAAAAACAGAAGTGACTAAAGGAGCTCAGCTCTGGGGCAAATCATACTCAGTATTATCCTTCACCGCATCCGGTGCATGGTGATACTCAGTAACTGTGTGCTGAGGGAATGCCTGCATGCGTGCATGAATAGACATAGCATAAAGCCAAACTGTAGCATGTTGCACCAATGATACAAAATCCTTGACTTCTAAACTCTGTGGTGCTAAATCAAGTCAGAATTAAGGCAAGACTTGTTTTCTTTTTTCTTTTTTCTTTTTTTTTTTTTGAGACGGAGTCTTGCTCTGTCGCTCAGGCTGGATTGCAGTGGCGCAATCTCGGCTCACTGCAAGCTCCGCCTCCGGGGTTCACGCCATTCTTCTGCCTCAGCCTCCCGAGTAGCTAGCTGGGACTACAGGCGCCCGCCACCACGCCCGGCTAATTTTTTTGTGTGTTTTTAGTAGAGACGGGATTTCGCCGTGTTAGCCAGGATGGTCTCGATCTCCTGACCTCATGATCCACCCATCTCGGCCTCCCAAAGTGCTGGGATTACAGGCGTGAGCCACCGCGCCCGGCAAGTTGTTTTCATTTAAAAATATATTTATATGAAAAGTCCTACAGAACATTCAAAGGTAGATCACATTTAACTTTGCATTTAACCCATGTCCTTTTATGAAAAGAAGAGAATTATATAAATTGGCTGTCTGGCCACCTTAAAGGCCACAACTGCTTCATCCCACTACTTGTGTAGGCAATCTCTGGAAAGAGAAGAGCCAGTTCATTTGGTTTTACATCACTGGGAAGGGCTCTTCTCTGCTAATGACATACTCTGCCTTCAAGAGTCGGTGTTTAACCCTTCTCAGACACTGATACTGACCCTTAAAATGTTCAACACAGACCTAGCAACAGTTGGGTAGCAATGAACTCAGGGTAGGGTAGCTGGTTTAGGAAACTGACTTTTATAACTGTCCTCCTATAAATCTTGCGCTAAACAAACCCACGTCTGTCTCCTTTCCAAATCACACCGTGTCGGTGACCCTGAGAAACAGGGGCATCCAAGGCTCACATTGCAGGATCTCCCTTTAAAAGGCAGCTTAGAGCCACTTGAAGGAACACGGACGAGATACTCAGGTGATGTCATACAGTAAGAGTTGATTTGCAGCCAGGGCAATCTAGGTCCAAGTCCTGGCTCAAACGCATGCTAAATGCATATCTTCAGTCAAGTTATTTAACCTTTGTGAGCTTCATCTTTTAGAAGCGGTTGTGATGTCTCCCCTCTGAGAGTGCTGTGGTGCGGCACTCCGTTCTCAGAGGGAAGAGATGGCCTTTAACACCAGGCAGGAGGAAACCACTGCTACATAAAACTCCATTTGAAAACTGTGCAGTTACTTTCAAATGTTTATTTTAACAATCAAAGAGAAAGAAAGCAAAAGCAGGCCTCCAGTGATGTAGATGCTACTGTTGGTAGTAAGGCAGGAAATCTACCAGGTACAGTCAGGAGACTGAGGCTGGCCTGAAGCAGGAGATGCTTTTCTAAAAAGCAGCATCTCCAAGAGACACATCAACACCACAGGTCCTGTGTTCATTTGCTTCTCTTCTCAGAAAAAGTCGCCCCTGTAGAGGGAGTTTTCTAACTCAGATCATGAAGGAGAAAAAAAAACAAAAAAGCCAGTTTCCTGAAAGATTCTTGTTCTTGCTTCATAATATAGCCTAGTCAGTCAGGTTCAGACAAAATTACTTGGTAGCGTGAGAGGGTCTTCCAGAAGGATACGCCTTGCCACCAGGCCCACCTTTAGCACTTCAAGCTGAAGCCCCCCAATGCAACTAGACAGTTCCTTCCCTAGGAAAAGGAGGCTGGCTTGAACCATGCCTTTACTCTGAAATCAGCGGTCCATGTCACTTCTCCATTTCCCCTGGTTGCTTTTTCTCCGATGAAGCTACAAGACGTGATGAGGAGTGAGACCAAACTCAGAGCTATTTTTCCAATGAAAACTAGCTGGTAATTGCATTCAGAAATCAGGACCACAAATGGGCTTAATCTGCATTCCCCCAAAGTCTCCAAATTGAAGTTCTGCAGGGATCATCATGGCCCCTGGAATTACTGAGTGCCTCACAAGACTGAGGTGTGTTCTCCCATCACTTTAACCCTGGTGAACCCAAAGGGGAAAAATGGAAACAGCACCACCCATGAAAGTGGGTCCCCTCCCCTTGGAGGGTCTCAATAGAAAGGAGTTGCTTAGAAGGTTCTGCCCCTCAAAGCAAAGTTTTCTCATTCTTTGGCCTAATGCAAATACTCAAATACAGTTTGCTCTGGGAAGCAAGTTATTATGTGCACCATTTTGTTTCTGATTAAATTTAGATGCTAGAGGAAATTCATTTACCTGCCTGTAAGAAGAAGCCTGAGGTCACGGGTGGCCCTTAAACCTGGCCATGTGGGTCAGCCTCTACACTCCTTAAACATTATGCAATCAATACTGGCTCCAGGTGAGATTTCTTTGTGTGCTTTCTCCTTTTCAGGGTATTTTTATTTCTGTTATCTTAGAATCCACGACAGACTGAGATATAAGTGTGAACAATAACATTATCTCTGTTTTACCACAGGAGAAAAAAAATGCTGAGGCTTAGGTGTGTGAAGTGATGATTCGAAAACCCCACAACAAGTCAGAGATAAAGTCAGGACTAGACATGTTCGTTCTTTCAACAGATATTTATTAAGCATCAAATGTGTACCAAGCAGTGGGCTAGGCTCTGGGGATGCAGAAATGAACAATTGCTAATCTTGGGTAAGCATTTTGATTGGGAAAACAATAGCTACAGAGGCAAGTTCAGCTGTTGGCGTTGCTAATGAGCAGGACAGAGTGCCAGGGTTGTGAGTCCTTTAGGCTGATAACCAAGCAGGAGCTCTCAGAGGAAGGAAACTTTCGGCTGACCTGAACATTTATAAGGAGGGAGAAGAGCACCCCAGAGGGAAGGAAGAGCAGGGACAGGTCTCCAGGCATGTCCAAGGAACAGAAAGGCCAGTGTGGCTGAATCATGGTAAGGAAGGTAGAGAGCATGAAGAGAAGAGGTGGAAGCACGTCATACTTAGCAAATCTCTACCCATAAATCAATAGGTTTCAATACTTCAGGAGAAAATACTAGAAAAAAATGAAGTCATTGTTCAGATTTTAGACTGGGAGAATTAGACAGGGACAGGGGGTATAGCCAGACAAGTCTTGAGAGTCAGAATTTATAGAGACAAAAGAAGAAAAATGTCTTAATCTGAAAATTCCTTTCACATAGAAAGAAGCTATGGAAGCCATATGTAAGAGGCTGTGTTGCCACAGAAGGGGCAAGCCTGGTCCTTTGTCAAAGCTAGAAACCCTGAAGTAGAAAGACTCAGAATTTGATACAAGGAAAGTTTCCACTTAATCAGCTTCCAAGGTAGGGAGGCAGGACGATAGGAGAAGGGAATTAGAAAAGACAGGGTCAGGTACAAATCTGGTTCTATTTCCCTCTCCCTGGGGCCATAATCCAGGCTGGCAATGTTAGAAACAACCCAAGAAATGTGGGACTCTCAGACAGTAAAGTCTGTTCTTCACTTCCTTTGTCATAAACTATAAAAAAAATCAAGTTAAAGTTGGTGTTCTTGAAGGGCAAGTGCAATTTTAAATCATGCCGTATTCCTACTCCAAAATGCTTTTCAACCTTATGCCTCTCCAATCCAGATATTCTGAGTCATCATGAGTGGCTGCAATCCAGCCACTAAGGGCATAGAGCTCACCTGGGAAAACCAAGAGCGGGAAAGGAAGGATTTCCATCAAGAGTCCACCATCCCTGGTATCTCATAGCCTTTGGACAGGCCTATACATACAGAAAGTTAGAAGCCAAATTTTCTAAAGGTATAGCAAGCATCTCTCTTTGGGTATCCCTCGCCTTAGCCAGCCCCTGCGCATCCACAGGAATTCAGAATCGGCTTCCAGTGGTGCTGGCTTCACAGGTGGTGCAGGGGCCACAGCTTGGGCGAGGAGCACAGGGGGCGGTCACACAGGAGGGAGGCGTGGAGCATGGATTGCAGGGGAGTCTGCAGAGAGACAACAAGGTGAGGGAAGTGAGAGACAAGGAATGAATGGGGTCTCAGTGCCATGTGGGGGCATAAGGAAGGGGTCCCTACTGCAAAATAACAGTGGATGGTCATTTCCCTTCACTCTGTCAACCACATGGAGTGTGCAGGACAGGGCAATGACTCACTGAAAAGGAGTGCCCAGAGAGCCTCATTCTATGTAGAGACGGCCCTTCTGCTGCCCTGAGGACCTCATGAGAATTGGGTAAATGATTTGGCCAGGAATTGCCCAGATTATACGTACTTGCAGTCCTCGCTCTCCAGAAGGTTCCGGTACGTGGCAATCTCATTCTCCAGCCGGGCCTTCACGTCCAGCAGCACCTGGTACTCCTGGTTCTGCCGCTCCAGGTCAGCCCGGATCTCGGACAGCTGCTCCTCCACGTTGCTGATGAGGCTCTGCATCTGGGCCAGCTCCGTGCCGAAGCGGTCCTCAGCTTCACACAGGGAGTTCTGCAGACAGTCCTTCTGTAGTGGGAAATAAGGGGATAAAATATGCAAGGCCCCCAGGGAAACTGTTACATGCCCCAAATTTTGATGGTGATAACAGGTGGGAGAAACCTGGGTGGTGAGACCTCCAAAATAAAAGGCTACTGGGCCATGGCACGGGGCATTTGCAGTGTGGTGAGGGTGAAGGACACATACCAAGGTGTGCTGGGCTTGGCGCTCCACCTCCAGGGCATTCACCGTGCATCTCAGCTCCAGAATCTCTGACTGGCAGCACTGCAGCTCCTCGGAGCAGGACATGGCCTGCAGGCTGATGCCTTCAGACTAGAGCACAGAGAGACACGGTCACCTACCTGCCCAGATGGAGGCCAGGTACCCCCTGCTTCTGTACCTCCTCCGTTCACCTGGGCTTGGAACCACTGTTCCACATCCTGGCGGTTGGTCTCCACCATGGCCTCATACTGAGCCCGCATCTCCCCCAGCACCCTGTTCAGGTCAATGGTGGGCTCAATATCCAGCTCGATCCGGAGCTTCTCCCCCAGCTGACTCCTCAGAATCTTTACTTCCTGCAGAAAGGAGGAAGGGACAGATAGTCTGCATGAGGAAAGGGCCTTTGATGGAGCAGACAGCACCAGGATCCTAACCTTGCAAGCAGTAGGAGGGGAGTCTCACACACAAGCAAATGGGAAAGTCTTGCTGAGAGTGCAGTGGGGAGAGCCCATCTGGACACCTTCCTCGTGCCCAAGGCAAGTCTGCCTGGAGGACCACCACACCCTCAGACTCACCTCAGCTCAGCATCCTGATGCCAGCTGAGCCCAGACAATGCTCTGAGAGCCCTGGGGCCAGGGAACTCCCCTGTCTGCCCAGCACCCTCCCCGGGAGTCTGAGCGACAAGGGCCACACCTGCTCATGGTTGCTCTTCAGGGAGAGCTGCTCCTCCTTCAGGGACTCCTGCTGGGCCTCCAGGTCAGCCTTGGCCAGGGTCGCATCATCCAGGAGCTTCTGTGTCCCGCACATGTCCGCCTCCACTAGCTGGCGCAGGGAGCGCTCACTCTCCAACCTTCCGTCACGGGAGGTGCAGGGTCAATAAGAATGCCCCCAAGAGCCCCTCTCGGCTGCCCTGCCTTCCTACCTCCCACACCACCTTGGATCCTCATTTGTTCACTCTGTTTAGCCCTCTGGCCTCGAAGGTGAATTAGACACAGCCCCTCTTCTCAAAGAGCTGATGGTCTAATGAAGCAATCACAACACTACATTGCACAATATACATTTTTGCCATTGTATTCTGTGGCACCTGCAGTTCAGGAAGATCAACTGACTTGCCTAAGATCATGCATCTTGGGACCAACACTCGTGCCATTGCGGGACTGTCAGTTACTGAAGATAAGCAATAGCCAGGTGCCTGATTGTGATCTGCGGCTCCTTATCCCTTACTTTTCAGCTGTCTTCCCTCTTTCATTTTTGCCTAGGTACCTTATACCTGGTACCTTAGGGCTCCATAATTAAATCTGGACAAAGACTTATCTGTAAGCGACTTCTCTGACTTATATATGAAATCCAATGGCTGTCTTGCTCAGTTCATCCTTGAAATCCCCTCATTTTGCTCCTGATTAATGAACTCAGACTGCCTTATCCTCCATTTTAGGGAAATAAATGAAGGAAGACAAACATATATGCTTGGGTTAATGAGTTTTCCCTTCCATCCTTCATCAGCTTTGATTGTAATGAAACTTTTACTGTGGAGAATCTAGCAAGGAAGACAGGACAAACATTCACTCACTCAACAAGTATTTGGGCACTGGGATGGAGGGTGGGGAAGGAGTCATCCTGGTCCTCCTCCACTGACTTACTTGATCCTAAAGTCATCGGCAGCCAGCTTGGCATTGTCAATTTGTACAATCAGCCTGGCATTCTCGGCCTTGCTGCACAGGATCTGAGGAGAACAGGAAGACGGTTCACACACAAAGCATCATGCCCTAGGCTCCCTCTCCACGTGTGGTGTCTACGCTCATGTCCAAGAGAAAGCAAGAACCCAAAGCTCTCTGGACCTTATGTGGATTCCTCCTGCGAAGGCTTCTGCCTTCTCAGACCCAGCATGCCCAGGCGATCCCACACCTCACCTTCTGCTGGAGCTCCTCGATGGTGCGGAAGTAGGACTGGTAGTCCGGGCACACAGTGGACTCGTGGCACTTGCTCCTCTCGAGGAGTGTGGCCTCCAGCTCCGCGTTCTCCCGCTCCAGCTGGCGCACCTTCTCCAGGTAGTTGGCCAGGCGGTCGTTCAGGAACTGCATGGTCTCCTTCTCATGGCCATTCAGGGTGTTTTCACCATAGGCCCCACAGATTCCGATGTTGCCGGGAATGTGGCAAGTCCCTGGCAAGGGACAAGCATTGTGACAGGTCGGGGGCAGACAGAGGCTGGGGCGGCCCAGGGGAGTCGACCCCACGCGGACTCGGTTGGCATGTGCCACGTTGGCCAAAAGGCACATGGGGGCAACGTTGGCCTCTGCCCCGGGCTGGCACCTGATGTCGATGGGAGAGACAGAGACATTTCTTGCTCCAGGAGCCATGGTGCAAACCAGAGGGCATGAGGAGCTGCTGTAGGAGGAGGTCATGGTGTAGGGCTGAGGCTGCACAGGAGCTTCAGATCAGCTGGGAAGGCTGAGCCACTGAGACTGAGGCCTCCTCTCCTCCCAGCCCTTTTATACCCCGTCCTGGGTGGGTGTTGGCTCCAATGCTTTGACCTCCTGCCTTGATTATCTACCTGTTGTGGTGCCATCATCCTGTTACTCAGCTGCTGAGTTTACCATGAAAAGTTTCTCAGCTCATTAAAGCAATGTTGACGAATCTGAGATGCCTCTTGGCTCTTTGAAATCAGGTTGGCTGCTGGTGGGAGGTCAGAAGGTTTTTATTATTTTCCAAAGAAGCAAAGTCATTTTAGCCATCAGATGCTTAGACCTTGACTGGGTTTGGCCTCTTTATGGATGTGTCCACTCTGGAGACACAAACTTTCCTGTTGGTCAGTAGTGTAGCAGGAGGACTAACCCCTGTGATGACAATGGTTCTCACTTGGGTTAAGACTCAACCAGCCATCCCTATCCAGGGAAGAAACTGAGTCTTGGTATTGGTGGATGTTACGGCCTTGGGTTATCAAGAAGTCCTACGTTTCTTCTTTCTTTAGTTGGTTGCCTTTCAGACTCACTTTGAGGAGCAACAAGACTTAGATGAATCCATTCACTCAACACACATCCCCTGGCTGTGTCCCATTTGTCAGGCACCTTGCTGACGCTTGACATATAGTTGGTTAAGCACAGAACAGTTCCTGCCATTGGGGAACAACTGTAACTTGGATAGACGTGATGTTTCACATAAGGTATCTGAGAAGCTCATGAAAATGAGGATGACCCCGAAAACCATGGCTTATCTCGACCAAGAAGGCAAGCTCAAGAAGCCAGAAACAAGCAAAAAGAAATGAGCAATAATCTTACTGAACCTCAAATAAGAACTTTGAGAAAAGAACTCATGAAAGCCAAAGGACACTGAGTGATCAGAGCCTCTGTGGGCTCTCTTCATACGTTGCTTCCTTGATTCTAAAATCAGTCATGAGCCTTCACCCTATGAGCTAGGGGATTGAGCAGTGATACCTTTTAATCTTTACTTCTAACCTGGGAAGTGGGTACTCTTAATTTTACAAAATAAATAAAATAATAAATTTTACAAAATAAATAAATAAATTGAGGACAAGAGATGTGAAGTCATTTTTCTAAGATCAACCTCACTATAAAGTATAAAACCTATTCTCAATATCAGCTTCTTTCAACTCCAGAAGCTGTTTCTTCACCTTGACCACCACCAAATTCTCCACCCCCAAGGATAACTACTGTGTCATTGCTAGAACTAAGAAGGATTCAAAGGCCTAGAAACTGGGCAAGAAGTTGAAGTGAAGATGTAAAACAAAAATCTGACGCTGTGTATTTTTCCCTTTGTATCTCAGAAAATACCTCAGATGTGGAGGTATTAATACAATAAAACAGAGTTTCTCCAAGGGCTAAATCAGAAGATGCCAGGGGAAAACCCTGTCTCTAAAATGGTTATATTACACATTCCACATTCAGATAGTTCTTGGTACTAGGGATCCAAGACACATGACTGCTGAGATCCCAAAAGTTTTCTTCCAAAATTTGCGACAGTAGATACATAGACCCCTGAGACTGAGAAAAACCTAATGTGGAACAATCCAAAGTGATTATAACTAGAAGTTACGGAAAATGAGTTTTTGCCAAGTCCCCTGAGCACTGAACAAAAGCTGAACATCCACCTCTATAGGGATCAGATGTGCATATGTGAAACACAGGCTACTGGAGTTCTATCAAGAAGAAAAACAGAATTTGAGCATTCAGTCCAGATTGGGTTTCTCAGGAAAGTAAGTAGTGGTGAGTTCTGACCTAAGGGCTAGTCAGAGCTCACCAATCAATAACCCTTTACAGACAGCATCATTGGGAGACATCACCAGGGCAGGCTGTCCCATCCTCCAGAGGCCACTGGGTGCAATCTGCATATGTTACATCTTCAAACACCCTTTTGTTACTCTCCTCTGCCTCATCACATAGCAACAAGCTTCCCTATAAATCAGAGAGCCAGACTTTCAAAGTCATTTCCTTTGATTTGCTAAGTAGCACCCATCTTTTGGCTTTATCCTCTGTCCAGATTCATTTCATGGGCTAAAAGCCATGATTTTGTCCATTCACAATACGTGACGCTTGTTAGTTACTTTATAACATCACTGCTGAAGCCTTGTGTGTCCAGATGACACCCCACTCTGCTAACTGGCTTGGGTCCTGGCTTGGGCTTCTACCATGTACTGTTTTGCATAATGACACTGATGTGGCATGGCCCTTTGTGAAATTGCTTTGTTCCACTGACTTGTATTTTCTCAAAGGAGGTGAAGGAGCGGGTGGGGATCCTAAGACTCTCTTTCTTCCCAACCCTTTAAAAAGGGTCCCTGTGCCCCTGGTGACCGAATACGAGGCCAGGTTCAGTAACGAAAAGTGATGAACACAGAGTGTGAGAGATGGGAGCCTGCCGCCCTCCATCATTCACGTGTGTGCACAACATTCTCTGCGTGGATTCTGACTTTACACATGCCAATTTCTAGAGGCATGAAGTCTACTGCAAATGGAGGTGAGGAGCTGTGGTCTTGGAATGCTGTTTTCACCAACTTGGATACATAGGGGCGTATCTCAACCAGTGGGAGAGAAAGGTGTGGAGCTGTGGGCTAGCACCTGAAGATTGTGCTTAACTCACAGCTTATCTTTTCTGTGTCATGGCTTCTACTGCTGGAAGATGCAGGGAAGCATCTAGGGAATTGTGTCCTGTGTGGGAACATCACCCATCACACATTGCAGTGAATGTAAAGATTTATGACAAGTACCATATGTAGAGCTAGTGCTGCCACATCTCCATGGTGTTAGAAAATGGTGTCCCAAACAACCCTAGATCAGGAAACCATGAAGACTCTTAAGAGAAGAGGCTGAGCATATAAATTTATTATTCTAGGTGTCCAACTCCTGAGGCTTTGATGAATGGAAAAGGCACCCTCCTGTTCAAATTAAATATGATTTTATCTATATATGAATGTATTCTCATTTGTGATTAAGAAATACAAACTAAAGAGATATTGTTTTCTTATCAGGTTTTGATAAGTTGGATAAGAGCACATAGTGTTGGCAAGAGTGTGGGAAACAAGTCCTATCCTCTCCTGTGGATGACAATCACGAGCTTCCACCTCTGCACGTAGGCACAGAAACTGGGGCCCATGCATTGGGACCTGTGAGCCTCACACTTGCCTCTGATGGCATCGTTTGCTGCTCCAGGCTTCACTGCAGTCAACGCACTTGGAGAGTAGCTCAGGAGGCTCACCCTGCCCTGGCAAGCAATGGTGAGGGAAGAGATTCCAGAGGATG
Organism: Trachypithecus francoisi; assembly: GCF_009764315.1. Lineage (NCBI taxonomy): Eukaryota > Metazoa > Chordata > Mammalia > Primates > Cercopithecidae > Trachypithecus > Trachypithecus francoisi. The sequence continues at coordinate 18,886,116 of NW_022681466.1, read as the reverse complement.
AATTGGAAAGAGTTGGAAAATCTTTGAGAAGCAAGACTGTAAGAAGGGAAGAAAATATAGAATTATGTTTTGGCCAGAGTGAAAACAGATCTTTGGCACAGGTCAAAGATCCTCATGGTGGAAAATATTGAAAACACTGCTTTCTGTTGCTCATTACAAACCCATGATTATGAAATATCCTGAGTCTGAAACAGCTCGGTGACTGTTCTCTGACACAGATAGATTGAGCTGTGTGGGCTCAGTCATGCTCTCTGCAAAGCCTTCTCTGGCTTCCCAGGTAGGCAGCTCTCCCTCTGCTGACACACTCCTCCCACCCTGGGAAACTGTGGCTGTATCAGAGATGGTAGCTTCCCACCATGGACTTGGGATCTCCTGGACATCGGGGAGTTCGTCTCATTGCTTTTTCCTCTTTCATCTCCATGTCCCCAGACCCTGGCATAGAGCCTGGCTGCAGAGTAGGGTTCTGAATCCATGTGTGTTTAATTATGTAAGCAGGTAATAAGAAACATAGTAGGACCAAGCAAAGACATTTGTATGCTGAACCAATGAAGTAAAATTACAGATTCTTAAGCAATGTGGATAAATACACAACCAGAGATATGCCAGCAACTTAGCTTTCTGGGAGGAAAACCCCTCCAGTTTGTAGTGTAGGCCAATTTCTGTGGTGTAAATACTCCCACGATAGCCAACTTCAAGCAAACAATGTGACGTCACTGAATGTGGAGCCGGAAAGAGATGTGAAAAATCGGCTCTCGTGAGTTAGTAAGAGTTAGCTCCAGCGTACCACTTGATCCCACTTCCTAAAGCCAAAATCATGACAGTACATTTCTTACATAGTAATTTTTTTGATCAATCCTACAGAGAAACCAAAGGTAGATCGCATTTGATGACACAGGCAAGAGAGGAGGCAGTATGGTCATGGTGCCACCCACAACTGCTTCATCATCTCACCAGTCACTGAGATGCTCTGGTTCCCCCCAGAGACCCACAGTCCCAGCTGCAAACTCAGGCAGCCTCTGGAAAGGGCAGAACCAGCTAGTTTAATTGCACATCACTGGGAACAACCCTTCTCTGCTGATGCAGGATGCTTCTCTCAAGTCACCCTCAACCCTTTTTCAGATAGTGACACTGACCGAGGAAAGGTATAAGCCCAAGTGAGGCACTTAGTGAGCATTAGGCAGGGATAAGCCAGCACAGAGGAGATGACGTTTGATAAAGAAAACTGTATAGATTTATGTTGGTTTTTATGTTGTGTTGAGAAAAATTACTCTCTGGACATTTTCTTAAGCTGGTCATGTCAGCCTGTAGGGCAGTGTTCTCAGAGTCTGGTTTCTTAGCCAGTAGTATCGGCATCTCCCAGGAACTTGTTAGAAATCCACATTCTCAGATGCCCAGTCCAAACCTACTGAATGCAGGAACTCCGAGTACAAGGGATGGGGCAGCAATCTGTGTTTTCCCTTGTTTGTGTGTGTGTGTGTGTGTGTTGTTTTTTGTTTTTGAAACAGAGTCTCACTCTGTCACCCAGGCTGGAGTGCAGTGACACAATCTCAGCTCACTGTAGCCTCGACCTCCCAGGCTTAGGCAATCCTCCCACCTCAGCCTCTCCAGTAGAGGGGACTACATGCACATGCCACCACGCCAAGCTAATTTTTGTATTTTTTGTAAAGACAGGGTTTTGCCATGTTGCCCACGCTGGTCATGAATGCCTAGGCTCAAGTTATCTGCTCGCTTCAACTTCCCAAACTGCTGGGATTACAGATGTAAACCACCATGCCCGGCCACAATCTGTTTTAACAAGCCATCCAGGTGATTGTAAGGAATTCTCAAACGTGATAACCATTGCTCTAAGAAAAGGGAATAGTCCCAGACACAGTGATTAGAGATGTCTGGGACAAACAGGCTTCCCCTCCCCTCACACCCCCTTGGAAACCAGTTGAGAACAGCTTCTACCTTTGACAGCACATCAGAATCCCCTAGGGGGCTGTCTCATCCTTACAAGGAGCCCACCCTGAATCCTCTCTCAGGGTGCACTGTCTATTCTGTTATTTAAAAAAAATAAAAAGGCCAGGCATGGTGGCTCATGCCCATAATCCCAGCATTTTTGAGAAGCTGAGGCGGGTGGATCACCTGAGGTCGGGAGTTCGAGACCAGCCTGGCCAACATGGCGAAGCCCCATCTCCACTAAAAATACAAAAAAATTAGCCAAGCATGGTGGTGCATGCCTGTAATTCCAGTTACTTGGGAGGCTGAGACAGAAGAATAACTTAAGCTGAGGAGGCGGAGGTTGCATTGACCCGAGATAGCGCCACTGCACTCCAGCCTGGGCGAGAGAGCCAGACTCCGTCTCAAAAGAAAAAACCCCTGGGGAGTTTTTAGAACTTCTGATACCCAAGCCACACCCAGACCGATGGCTCCAGAATCCCTGGAGGTGGAGCCCAGCATCACTGTTTTGTAAAGCTCTCCAGATGGTTCCAAAGAGCAGCCATGGTTGAGAAGCAATGACTTAGAAGAACAAGAAAAGAAAGGATAGGAAAGGTGATATAGTCAAAAGCAGCACTTTGGGGTCAGAGTGCAGATTCTGGCTTTACTATTTTCTTTTAAGTCATGGAGCTTTTATCTTCCTTTGTTGGAAATAAAGATTATAAAACCCACCCTGGCAATTATTTGGGAGAATTTACATTCCAGAAAGCAGTCATCAGTTGCTAATAAAACTACTTTTAATAAAGCAGTACAAGGTTGCAAGACTTTATCTGCAATTTTGAAATCCAAAAAATTCTGAACACCAAGTTTTCTCATGACTCATTGGTCTTTGTATAGTGTTTCTCTTTCTCTCTCTCTCTCTCTCTCTCTCTCTCTCTCTCTCTCGACGGAGTCTCACTCTGTCGCCCAGGCTGCTGTGCAGTGGTACAATCTTGGCTCACTGCAAGCTCTGCCTCCCGAGGTCACACCATTCTCCTGCCTCAGCCTCCCGAGTAGCTGGGACTACAGGCACCCGCCACTACACCCAGCTAATTTTTTGTGTTTTTAGTAGAGATGGGGTTTCACCGTGTTAGCCAGGATGGTCTCGATCTCCTGACCTCAAGATCCACCCATCTCGGCCTCCCGAAGTGCTGGAATTACAGACATGAGCCACCACGCCCAGACGTGTTTATCTGTTTTATGCTCATCAAAACCCACTAAAATGACTTCGGAGACCATTCATAAGTCATAGCCATGGTTTTAAATACACTGCACAAGTCAAAAGATACAAAATAGCAGATATGTAGGCTGAACACGTTTAAAGATCTAATGTACAAGAGGACTCTTGTTAATAATAGAGTATTATATTCAGGATTTTTGCTAAATGAGTACATTATAGCTGCTCTTGCCATGGGGGTGGGGGGGGGCAGGAAATGGGTAACTACGTGAGATGATGAGTATGTTCGTTGGTTTCACTATAATAACCGGTTTGGTATATATATATGTATCCCATAACATCATGCTGTATAGTTTATTTTTTTTTTATTTTTACTTTTTTTTTTTAGAGACAGATTCTCGCTCTAGACTCCAAGCTAGAGTGCAGTCATGTGATCTCGGCTCACTGCAACCTCCACCTCCCGAGTTCAAGCTATTCTTTTGCCTCAACCTCCCGAGTAACTGGGATTACAGCCAGGCACTACCACCCCCAGCTAATCTTTGTATTTTTAGTAGAGACAGGGTTTCACCATGTTGACTAGGCTGGTCTTGAGCTCCTGACCTCAGATTATCCACCCACCTCAGCCTCCCAGAGTGCTGGGATTACAGGCGTGAGTCACCACACCCAGCCTCATGCTGTCTATTCTAAATATACACAATAAAATTTATTTTTTTTGAAGCATGACATGGGATATTCACCATAACCCACTGAAATAACCTGACAATAGTAATCACACTCTCAATATGCAACTTCATTTAATTCATTGCCCAGGAACCAGAAGATGCAGTTTCCCAAGCATTAAAGAAAGAAAATGTCCCCACTGAGCAAACTCCTTGAAAATCAAAACACAAGTCAAAGTTGTGAGAAGCTGCAGAGCCACAAGGTACCCGCCTCTTCTCAGAGGTAAGCCATTTACAAGGTGGGCCTCAGCCACAGGTGAGTCTCTTTCCCTTGCCTCCCTCTCATCTGCAATGACAGGAGGGTTCCAACCCACCCTGTGTGCAGAATCTGCTGCTGCCCTGGCAACCTCTGGTGGGTACATAGGTTGAGCTCAAGAAAGTGTTGCTGTGTGGGGCTTGGGGGTGCAGGTCATGCGGGCACTCTTGCACGTGGCCTCCAGGTGTGGTACATGGATTTCATGATCTCTTGCAGCAGATGCACGTGGAGACAGTTCATCCACAGACCCAGCTTTAGTTTATGTCCCTCCCCCCTTACTAACTCTCTGACTGCGGGCAAATTCATTATTCTCTGAGCCCCATATCCTTGGCTGCAATAGCAGCGTCAGCAATGCCAACCTCACATAGTAGGGACGGTTGTGAAACATACATCAGTCCCTTATCCTTCTACCTGGAGATACTGCAACACTGATACTTGTAAATGAAGACCCTGCTTGGCATCACACATACTTGCAGCCTTTGTTGCCCAGAAGGTTCCAGTACGTGGTGATCTCGCCCACCAGTTGGGCCCTGATATCCAGCTGCTCCTGGTCCTCCTGGCTCTGCCACTCCAGGTCAGCCTAACTCTTAGACAGCTGCTCTTCTACACTGCAGATGAGGCTCTGCATCTGGGCCAGCTCCATGCCATAGCGGTCCTCAGCTTCACACAGGGAGTGCTGCAGACAGTCCTTCTATAATGCCAAGGAAAGGGAGAAGCAAGCTAAAATTCATGTTAGATCATGACACCCCAAGACAGTGCCAGGTTCAGAGAGCAATCTAACTCCCTTTAGCTGTCTTCAGCCAGAAGAACCAATGCTGTGTTACTCCTCTTCACAGTAGACCTTTAAGATCAGAGCCCCCTCACCTGAGTTAACGTTGATTCACTCACCATCCACATCTACAAGAACGTGCCTCCAAAGGAGGTGAAACCAGGGTTTAAGCTGAGTCCCTGGTTGGTATCTTAGTGAGGCCTGTACTGACCCCAAGGAACTGCTCGTGGTCAGTGGGAACCAAACTGGGTCTCCCACGTGTGCAGAGGGACTCACCAGCATGTGCTGAGCCTGAAGCTCCACCTCCAGGGTGTTCACCGAGCATCTCAGCTCCAGGATCTCCAAATGACAGCACTGCAGCTCCTAGAGCAGGACATGGCCTGCAGGCTGATGCCTTCAGACTGGAGCACAGAGACACGATTACCTCCCTGCCCAGGTGGAAGCCGGGTCCTCCGTACTATGCGGCTTCCCTTCGTCTGGGCTTGGAACCACTGGTCCACATCCTGGTAGCTGGTCTCCACCATGACCTCATACTGGTCCCACATCTCCTCTGACTGCTCAGGTTTGCAGTAGGCTCAGTCCCCAACTCAATCTGGAGCTTGCCTCCTGCACTCCTCAGAGTGCAGGCTTCCTATAGACACAAAAAGAGCAGACTCCACTTTCATTCAGCCCTCCACCAAATGTCCTGCCCACCTGAAGCACAGCATGGTGACTGCTCAGGCACTGTACCCTAGGGGAGCAGCAGAGCCACCCCAGCAGCCCCCTTGTCAGCATCTCTCTCCATGTCTGAAATGATCTAATAATTATCTCTATTTTTACTTTATCACAAAGAGTGACATCCATATAGAGTTGCCTCTGTTTCAATCAATATCTGGAAAAAAAAAAAAAAAACTTCTTTGAGATATGGCAGCACAAAAGAAAGAAAAGAGCATTGGTCGGGCATGGTGGCTGACACTTGTAATCCCAGAACTTTGGAAGGCCAAGGCGGGTGGATCACCTGAGGTCAGGAGTTCAAGACCAGCCTGCAACATAAGTGAAACCCTGCCTCTACTAAAAATACAAAAAAACTAGCTGGTGGTGGCAGGCGCCTGTAATCCCAGCTAGTTCAGAAGGCTAAGGCAGGAGAATTGCTTGGATCCGGGAGGCAGAGGTTGCAGTGAGCAGAGATGGTGCCATTGCACTGCAGCCTGGGTGACAAGAGCGAAACTGTCGAAAGAGAGAGAGAGAGAGAGAGAGAGAGAGAAAGAAAGAAAGAGAGAAAGAAAGAAAAGAGAGAGAAAGAAAGAAAGGAAGAAAGAAAGAAAGAGAGAGAGAGAAAGAAAGAAGGAAGGAAGGAAGGAAGGAGAGAGAGACAGAGAAAGAAAGAGAGAGAGAGGAGGAAAGGAGAGAGGGAGGGATACAGGGAGGGAGGGAGGAAAGAAGGAAGAAAGGAAGGAAGGAAGGAAGGAAGGAAGGGGAGACAGAGAAAGAAAGAAGAAAGAGAGAGAGAGAAGGAAGGAAGGGAAGGAAGGAAAAGAAAAGTGCATCAGAGACATGCGTTCTAATCCTGACTCTGCCAATTGGCAATGTGACTTGAGGCAGTCACTTCCTTTCCCTGAACTTCCATGTCCTCATCTGTAAAATGGCCCCTTCGTGAGTCCAAAAGCCCCTGATGTCTAATCCCTCTCTGAGTCCTTGGATCTATCATCTGAATCATTTTCCACAGATAGCAAGAGGCAGGGCTCTAAAATATTTTCTCCACATCTTTTCTGTATCTACTGCAGTTTCTTCTCTCTGAGCCTCAGTTTCCTCATCCCTAAAATGAGAGAGTTGGACTGCAGATCCCTGTGTGGTCTTTGCCAGCCCTGCTTTTCCAAGATTCTGGGACCATGGGTCTTTAATCTAGGGCAGGGGAAAGGTCAGCCAAAGGGGAGAAGACTCTGCCTGGTGGGGAACAGCGCCCAAGTGCAAACCCAAGGAATGGATCTGTTGCTCTTCATGGTCAACCCCTGAAATTGGTCTCAGCCATTTCGTAGTTGCTTCTACCTGCTCATGATTCTTTTTCAAACACAGAAACTCCTCCCTTAGGGACTCTTACTGCACCTCCAGCTCTCCCTGGCGCAGACCCACATCACCCAGGAGGCTGTGCGGGCTGTTTTTGTTGGTCTCCACTTGTTGGCCAGGCCCAGCCGACTCTGACACCTGTCTAAACAGTACAAATGAGCATCCAAGCCAGTGACCTGTCTCTCAGCATGCCTCTCCATTTGTTCTTCTCAGGCCAGAGGTGCTTGTGCATCAGCTTTGATTGGGGTGATCTTTCTATACTAAGTAAAATATGAAAATACTTATTAATCTTTCACTGCCCACCAGATACGTTAGTGCACAATGAAAGACAGCAATTTGACAGAGCAGGAGCATTGCCATCTTGGACAAACACCCCCATTTTAAGTTTCCCTCGATTTAAAAAAAAAAAAAAAAAAAGCCTAAATCCAGCCCCAAAACATCAGCCTAATGACTAACGTCAGCATAACCAGAAATATTCCAACCCTAAGAAAACCCCCCTCCAACCAGAAACATGCCAACCCCAAGATAGCCTCCCCTCTGACCAAAGACATTCCAACCCCACAATAAATTTTCCCTCACATAGAAACATTCCGAACCTACAATAAGCTCCCCACTTCCTAAACCCTTAAATATCCTTAGTCTGTAAGACAGAACTCCTGACTGAAATCAGCCAGAAGCCCCTCTCAGGTTTATTCTCCAAAATAAACCTGTCTTCGACCATTGAGCCACCTTTCATGTTTCTTTCCTCTTTCTTTAACTCTTACACAATTAGTACCACATGCTTAGGTAGAAGGTGGTTTGGGTCTCAACGCCATCATATGCCAGGTGTACCTTTGAGCAAGTTTCTTTCTCTGAGCCTCAACATCCTCATCTGTAAAATGGGGGTAACAATTCTTAGCTCAGGTTGTTGTGAAGATGGAATAAACTACATTCAGCACTTTGGTGGAGTCTGAAACATCGTGAACACTCATGAATGCCACTGTGACTGTTGAGACCCAACCCTGTCCTTCAGAAGCTGACTTAATTCTTGATTAGGGCTTGATCTTACTCAAACACATCTTAAATTACCCCTAAAACTCTTTGGGACTGAATCTTTCCATTAACACTTCTTAGGTCTGTGGAAACATTTCCTTGGAAGGATTCTTTTCAAAGGCTGCCCCTCCTTTACTTCCTCCACAGAGACCTGTACCTGACACCAAAGAGATGAACAGACAGAGTGCCAGGGAGCAGCAGTTCCCAGCTCCTGTCAGACTCTCTCAGTCCTAAAGTTGTTGCAGCTGTTTTCACATTGTCCACCTGGGCAGCCAACCAAGCATTCCCTGCCCTCCTGTGTAAGATCTGGGAATGAGAGCCACCATGCTTCACAAGGATGCTCTCTATGGAATTCTCCCCAGGCCTTAAAATGAATGAAAAAAAAATGTGATCTGAGCCACATGGGGACGTTTCCATCTTTCCTTATGGCAGCTTTTTAAGCATGAAGTATCCGAGGGTTTGCTCCCATCTGTAATGAAATTGGCTGAGCTCTGGGACACATATGGGGTTTCACTTCCCACTCCACTGTAGACCCCTTGGAGAGAGGAGTTATGGGGCTCCATTGGTCAGGTCTGGGCAGCAATGTGGGGGTTGAAGGGATAGCCCCTTGGACTGGAACCCAGCTCTGCACAGCCAAGACCTGCTTCTGGTTCACTCACCCTCCCTTTTCCTCCTCATCCACTTCCTCAAAGGCACCAACACAATGATTAAGTGGACCTCTGTCACAGCCTGGCAGTTTACCAGCTCTGAGACTTTAGGCATAGCTTCTAACCCCTTGAAGCTTAAAATCTTCCCATCTGTAAAATGGAAAAAGTGATTCTATCTGCTTCATCAAATCCCTATAAGTATTAAATGCAACCAAGCATATATGTTTAGCAAAGCTTCCGACATCTAGTGAACTCTTAATAAAGGTGGTCTATTCTTTTTAGATAAAATAGAAATAATAATATTCACCTTAGAGGATTGTTGAAATGGTTCAAAGAAAAAAGTTATGTGAAAATTCCCAGTTCAGGTTTAACATCTAGTAGAATCAAGGGTGATTTTGGAAATATTATAACCACTGTTGGCAGCAATCAAAAAGGAGACATGGAAACAGCCACAGAGACAGACTGCTACGTCCCAGCTAAATATCAGCACTTAGTGGAAAATACTAAATAAATGTGATTAATTTTTTTAAATGAAGTGAGGTTGTTCATCCTTTCCACCATCTTGTACAGCACAGGAACTCCAAAACAAATAGAAAGGTGAGAATGCCATAAGAGATGTTCAAATATAGGGCTGTAGGTTATTCCATGGAAGCCAAAACCCATCCCAGGGGGATTAACCTCTAGAAAGGATTCCAGGAGGTGGGGAATATCACCTGGGTTTTGAAGCCCAGCTAGAATTTGGCCATGCAAAGATGAGAAAGAGAGCATTACACATGTGAACAAACATTTTGTGAGTGACAACACAGTTTGACAGAAGCACAGGATGTTTGCAGAAGATTAGAGGGAGGTAAGCTACAAAAAAAAAGTGAGGCTGGGAACATGGCAGCCTTGAATGCCAGGACAAAGAGCTGAGGCTTCATCCTATAGGCAGTGTCTGCTTGCCAGCACCCAGCACAGCGATCACTCATTGCTGGTGCTCAATAACTAGTGAGTGAATGGTGGCATGTCCTTAAATAAGGCAGGATCTGGACTGTGAAGAAATAAATCCATATGCCACTCGCGTCCTCTCATCACAGTCATCAGCAGTGATGCTTGTTGAATGGAACTGGTTGTAGAACGAAGTGGTTGGGCCCTTGACATCACAGTTTATTTCTGGCACCTTCAATCCATCTTCATGAACATTCACGGAATGCCATCCCCCCAGCAACCCCTCCAATTCTCCCATCACCAGTCCTCAGCCCTCTCTTTCCATGCCACTGATGCCAGAGCTCAAGGTCTCATCTTACTTTTTGTTGAAGCTCCTTAATGGTCTCAAAGTGTGAGCAGTAATTGGAGCATATGTCAGGGCACTGCCGTTTGCTCCACTGCTGGCTCTCAGCACTGCCCCTCCCCCTCTAGTTCTCATTCTCCTGCTCCAGCTGCTGCACCTTCTGCAAGCAGTTGGCCAGGCACTCACTTAGGAACTTCATGATCCCCTTCCCACTGCTGCTGAGGATGTCTTCACTGAACCGGCCACAGGTGCCCATGCTGGCAGGGATGTTCCTGGTCCCTGGCAGAGGACAGGCAGAGTGATTGCTGGCAGGGCCAGGTTGGACTGACCGTGAGCCACAGGTTCTAAGAAGATGGCTACTAGGTTGGTGACTCTCTTACAGGTGGGCCCCAGTCTTAGTGCTGGGATCTACAGACATTGGGTACAGATTTTCCAGAGTGGCTGCTGGCCACAGCCTGCCTGGAGCAAGGAGCCTTCAAATGGCTCTTGCCAAAGCTTGGAGAGCAGAGATTTCTGCTTTAACTAGAAGCCATGGTCCTACAAAGTTGAGTTGCAGATTGGTGACAAGGGCCAAGTGCTCAGGTGCGAGTGTTTCCTTGCCCAGAGCTTTTATTCACCTGCCATAGGAGCAGATGTGATACACAAGCTTTCCCCCAGTGAATCCTCATTTTTTCTGCCATCAGAACAACCCATCAGCATTTATTCAGTCCTCAGAAGTATCTCCCCAATTTTATGAAAGAAAGGGCTGACTTTGGACTTCTTGTTTACTGCCTTCTGTTATGAAAAGAAATGTTAAACGTTATCTCTTTAGAGATGCCCCATTGAAACGTTAGGCTTTGTTCCCTGAGTGACTACCTGGCATCTCTCTAGGAGTGGCATTGGCTCTAAGATGAATCGTCCTCTCCACTGACCTTCAATGCCCAAAAAAGTAAAATTCTCTGATAAGAGCCTCAGGAATCCCTAAAGAGCAATAGAGCAAAGACTGCTAAGTTATTAGAACCAAAGAAAACTTCAAGTACTAATTCAACCTTTAATGCTTCAGAGACCGAAGAAGGACTGTGAGCTCCCCAGGGATGCCAAGCAAGTCAGATACAGAGCCAGGACTGGTCCCAGGGCCCCCAGCACATTCTGTTTCCTCTGCACCAAGATGGACAAGTTTTTTCTGTTTAAAAGACAGATGGTAAATATTTTAGGCTTTGCAGGTCGTATACTCTCTTTGCACTACAACTACTACAACTACACTACACTACAGTACAACAGCTCTGCCATTGTAGCACAAAGCAGACATAGACAACAGGGAAATGAATGGATGTAGCTATGCTCCAATAAAACTTGATTTACCAAAACAGGTAGCAGCTGGGTTTGACCTGTGAGCTGTAGTTGCCATCCCTGCCCACACAGCATAATGAATGAGGCTTAAAAATTGGATCCCTTGAGCCTGTGGGAGACCTTCAGTCTGCTCTGGAGCCAGAAGGCTGGGCAGAGGGAGGGCACCTGCGAATGGATGGTGGACTCCAGGACTGGACACCGAGCCTCAGACACCAGGGTCTCCACTCTACCAGGGCATTTACATCAAGACTGGAAGTTCATCCAATGCTCCTAGAGCAAAGCAAAGCTACCCATATGTTGTTGTTGCTGCTTCTGCTGCTGCTGTTGTTTCTGAAACTTGGGCTTCAGAATGGCTCCAAAATATGACTCAGCTGCCATTGTAATTGGAGACAGTCAGAAGAGAAGGAAAATTCATTGCCAAAGCATGTTTTCTTTACTCATCATTCATTAGGCACCTACAGTATGCCAGACATCATAACGGGCATTTTTATACGTATTATATCCCCACAACTCTGAGAAAAAGGTAGAATTACTCCCATTTCTAAAGGGGAGAAGACTGAGATGCAGAGATTCAGAGTTCTGCCAAAATCACACAGCATGTTAGCAGCAGAACTGGGAGTCTAGCCCAGTTTTTCTGGAGCCAAAGGCACTGATCTTCTCCATTAAGACAAAATGCTCATTTGTGACTTTGTTCACATATTATGATTAAGGGACACTGCTATTTAGATATACATTTGTCTTTACCAATTGGGCAAAAAGATAGACGTCAAATGGTCTTAGGAACTTTCTGTTTAGCCGAATTGATATTATCGCGTTCAAGTGCTACCTTTTATGAAATACAGGCTGGGTTCAGTAGCTCACTCCTGTAATCCCAGCAGTTTGGAAGGCCAAGGCGGGTGGATCACCTGAGGTCAGGGGTTCAAGATCAGCCTGACCAACATGGTGAAACCCCATTTCTACTAAAAATACGAAAATTAGCCAGACATGGTGGCATGTGCCTGTGGTCCTAGCTACTCAGGAGGCTGAGGCACAAAAATCGCTTGAACCCGGGAGGCAGAGGTTGCAGTGAGCCAAGATCACACCACTGCACTCCAGCCTGGGCTACAGGACAAAACTCTCTCTCCAAAAAAAAAATATGAAATACAAAAAGAATATTATTTTATGATTAATGATTTTCCTGGTTATAGCCTAGAAGAGGCATATGCTTTTTTTGATCACACTCTAAAAGGTTACCTAATATAGTGGTGAGGAAAGATTCATTCAGTGCAACTCAGAGTCCACACACGGCCCCATCTCCCAGACGCCAAACCCGACTCCTGGATCTTTCAGGAAGCTGTCGCCCTCTGGCCAGTCTTCCCTGAATGGCAGTTCTGCCCATGGGCCCTCACTCCCACCCCTAGAACCCATGGGCTCTCACTCCCACCCCCAGAAGAGGGTGCTTTCCACTAGGGCAGTGAGCAGCAGGGGTGAGGCCCAGACTCTTGAATAGCCTCGGGGAAAGTGGTGTCTTTGAAAAGCACACCTTTTTTTCCCAGTCCCACTCGGAGAGGATCCCTGATGTCTGTGAGGGTTTCTCCAAAACATCAAATATGACAGAGGTTTTATGACTTGACCAGGGTCCTGCCTACATTTCCCTATAAATTCTTCCCCTATAAAGAGTTAATTAGATGCAAATGCTTTGATATGAGGAGAGAGTTCCTCTGAGAATCTCCATGTGTGGTACACTGAGTCCAGTTCCCAGGAGACCCCGGTGCTGGTGGGGGATAAATATCTCCCAAAGTCTATGCCCACAGCTTCATCCATCAAATAAGAGACAGGCTAGGCAGGAGGGTAGCTCGTGACACATCTGGCTTGAAGTACCATCCAGAGATAGAAGATGATGGGCATCACTTCCAGCAGAGGGGGGTACTCCTGGCCCTGGACTATGGGGCTTGGTTTCATATAAAAAGCTTTAACAGGCATCTGGGGAGTCAGACAGGTCTTGGCAAGTGGGAGGGACACACAGGTGTGGGAATGGGGACCCAGGTGGACTGGAACAATAGGCACTGGGGAAACGGAGACTCTGGAAGTCCCCAGGGGGTCCAAGGTCCAGGACTTCAGGCCCACAACTCCTGTGCAATCACTCCTGCTGAGGCTGTGGGCCACAGTTCAAGGTCCTTGATCTTACTGAGCCCAGTGCTCAAAGAAGGAGATTCTGAGTTTGGTAGTTGCTAGTGATGCTTTCTAAGAGAACTATATTCCCAGGAAGAAGTTTCAGCTTCTCAGAGAATATGTCTCCCTTCTTTGGGAAATGAAAGAAAGGGAAAGGGGAAATGTGTATTAGCCTGAAATAATAATAAACCTAGGGTGCTTGGAGAAAGCATAAAGAGCTTGGAGAGACCTACGAGGTTTGGCGTCAAAACCCTTGACTTCAATTCCCCCCTGTTGGTTGCGTCTGTGAGCACATCTTTCCACCTCTCTGGGTCTGATATGATTCTTCTGTAAAACTGGGAAAGCAGGGCCAGATCATCTGGAAGGCTCCTTCTAATTCTCACAGTCTAAGATAACTCTGTCCAGTAGAACTTTCTGCAGTTCATGACTGTATTGTCCTATTTACTACCACTTAGCCACGTGTGATGAGTGCAACTCAGGTGAACGTTTCAGTATATGCAGCCGTATGTCATTAGGAGCTACCATACTGGACAGAACAGGTCTAGGATTATAGAACCAAAGATTTGACCTGCTCAATGTGTTGTTTATCAAGCTGAGCACTTTCCAGAAAAGTTTTGCACTGCGGTTGAAATTAAAGATTGTTGGTTTGCACGCAGTTATGAGAGAATCCAATTAGCCAGAAAATCCAATTAGCCCCTCTCTCTTGGTATTTCAGCTCCTTGAAATTTTACCCACCCATCAACCAGGAACCACAGCTTGCTGAGCAGTATGTTCGTGTCCCTGCTGTCAGGCTAATGACCTTGTCTGCCAGGGATGCCTGCAGGATCATGTCTGGAGAGCCTGCAGGCAGCTTCGGGATCCAATCCATTTTTCATCATTTCTTGGCAAGGCCAGTGGGAGGATACTTAATAGAAACATCATCTCAGCTCATTAAGGAAGAACTGTGTGTTTGGAGGGTGAGGTTCAGAAAGGTGTTCAAGATTCCTGTCCCCAGTTCTCTCTTCTTTACCTGCCATGGCCAATCCATTGCCAAGTCAGGTCCATCACAGTGTCTCTTAGATTGATTCCTTATTTTTCCATGATCCTGACATTGTCTTACCTGAGACCCTGTTAGCTTCTTCCATAGCCTATGCCCTCCTCTCAGCCATCCTGTCTGTGTTACTTGGTGAAACTTTCTAAGATGCCACTCCAGTCATGTCATCTTTGGGCTCAAATCCTGCAGCAGCCCTCCCACTGCCTTCAGGATAGAGTCCAGAGGCTCTTTGTGGGGTACCCAGGGCCCCCCTACCATCTGATACCTTTCTACCATTTGAGCTTCATCCCCATCAGCCTCTCACAGGAACCCACTGCTCCAGCCAGCAAGACCCCTCAAGGCCTTCCAAGAGTGACCCCTGCTGTCTTGAAGATCCCCACGCACTTACTTGCCTATCTGGTGCCCTGTAGACCTTCTATTCAACCTCTAAGACCCATTTCAAATGCCACCAGCTACAAGAAGCCTTTCAGATCCTCTCAGCCTAAGACTCTCTCCCAATCTTGACTAGTGTTTACTCTTTCTGGGTAGGAATTTGGCAGTTAGAATGGTCAAAATAACACTGCTGTGCAGCTAGACTTGGGTTTAAGTCTTTGTCCTTACATGTAACCTTCAACAACTGACGTGACCACTCTATGCCTCCACTTCCATGTCTAAAATGGATACTATACATACCTTACAAGGTGGTCATGAAAACCACGTAAGTTAATTTATGTAATATGCTCCACACAGTACTTGATGTATTATAAGTGCTCAAGAAGTAGTAACCATTGCCATTACTATTATTATTACTGTTACTATTATATGGCTCTTATGAAGAAAGGAGTGGGGTCTTATGCACACGGGTCTTAGCTCCTCCTATAATTACAAGTATTTGAATGGTGGTCATCACGTGCATTTTTTATACCCCCTGCACTCAGCTGTAGTTTGCAAATAGTGAGGACTGTGAATATGAATCTCTAGAGCCCAAAGGCCTCGATTTCAGTCCTGGGTCCGCCACTTACAAGCTGTGTGACTTTGGGCAAGTTTCTTAACTTCTCTGGGCCTCAGTTTCCTCATTTACAAAATGGATGAAATAATGGTCTCTTTTTCATGGATTGTTGCAAGGATTAAATGAGGCATTACTGACATTGTGTCTGGGAACTCTCCCCTGGATTAGCCAGCCCCTAATGCAGAACCTGCGCCCAGTAGCTGCTTAGTGAAGATATTTTGAAAGAATGAATGATCCCATTGTACCAGCTGTAATGAGATTTAGGGGTGGGTTTATTATGGTATGATTCTCAATTACAGTAATTTGGCCTAGGTTTCTGGCATAATTATCTCCCTCCTCTCTTTGTTCTTTTATTACTTGGCTCTAGAGTAATTGATTAGTTTTAACTGGTTTATGGCATGAGGCCTTTTTAGTGTACACCTCTCAAGCCTCTATAGAAGCAGAAGGAGCATAAAAATAAATACAGAATTTGTCCCTTCCTCTTGAGCCCAATTGAGTAGGATTGGCCTGTGGATGCAGCAGCGTAAGTGACAAAGAGAGACAGACATGTTTGCAAAGCCATTGAGTGCAGCTCTATTTGCCAGTTAACTAACAACACATGCCCTTTGAGGCAGCACAGACAACCAGAAACATCACCAAAGAGGACAGTTCACCCACTGAAAAAAGAGGCAGTTTTGAAGTGATGAGGGCTTGAGCACCCCCTGGAGTATCAGAGCTTGTTGCGGGTGATCCACGGTCCTGCTCAGGGTCTTCCTTGCTGGCCGGAGCTGGCCCTGCTCTTTTGGTGGCCACTGAATACCAGGCTGCCCAGCCCCAGGCCCTCCAGGATCCACCAGCACAAAGGGGCTTCAGTAGCGGCCCTGGGGGCAGGGTGAGCAAGGCACGCCGACGATGCGTGGCACACAGACGGTGCGGGGCACACATGGGGAGGGCACACACGGGGTGCAGGAAGGAGTGGAGCACGGGTTACAGGGCAGCCTGCAGGAGAAAGTCACAGAGGGACAGGATTAGTAGAGAAGGCCCACTCGGCCACAGGTCCTGCCAATTCTCCCCTTGGATGCCTCTCAACCCCATCTACCATGCTTCCTCTGCTCAGCCTCCCTGGTCCCAACCTCTGCCATCTTTGCCTGAGTCACCTCATGGCCTCCTAACTGATCTCCCCAACCCAGCTTGGGCCCCACCTAACCACTGTCCACTTAGTTGCCACAGCAATCTTCTATAGTCACAGATCCAATTATGTCCCTCCCCTGCCTAAAACCTTCAGTGGCTTCCATTTAAGCTCAGGATGAAAAGCAGCTTCCTCTGGAAGCCATCATTCTCAGCAAACTAACACAGGAACAGAAAACCAAACACTGCATGGTCCCACTCATAAGTGGAAGTTGAACAATGAGAACACATAGACACAGGGAGGGGAACATCACACATTGGGGCTTGTCGAGGAGTGAGGGGAGTGGGGAGGGAGAACATTAAATCAAGTATCTAATACATGCGGGGCTTAAAACCTAGATGACTGGTTGATAGTTACAAAAAACCACCATGGCACATGTATACCTATGTAACAAACCTGCACGTTCTGCACATGTATCCCAGAACTTAAAGTAAAATAAAATAAAATAAAATAAAATAAAGAAAAGCAACTTCCTTAATAGGGCCTGCATGATCCTGCTCCCACCTCTTGCCCCAGCCTCACCTCATAGCTCCGTTGCTCTCAGAGCTGCAGGTACTCTGACCTTCTTCCAGCTCCCGCAGGGACTGTGCTGCTCAGGCCACAGGCCTTATGCCCTATGCCATACATCTCTGGAACCCTCTTCCCTCTCCACTCACCTACATTTCTTCTCTTGTTTAAGAGCTCAACTCAACTGTCACGTCCTCCTGGAAGCCTCCCCTGTCTCTCTGAGACAAAGCCCCCATGGTACATGTAACTAACTCCTTTCATTGTGATTAGTAATCATTCTATTATGGTCTGTCTCCCCTGCCAAGCAGTGAGGCCAGCGGCCACAGACACATGCCCACCCTGCATGCCTGGCATAGAATAGGCACCTAATAAGAATATTTGGATCAGACAAAATACTAAATGAATGAAGAATGAATACATGGTGAAAGGAAAAAGGATGATCTCAGAGACTGACAGGCATGCACTCAAAGCCAGGAACAACACACTGGATGCTGGATGGAAACCCAGTAGCTCAGAGAACCAATGGGAGGCCTGAGGATCATGTGCAACCTGAAATGTGTTCCATTTGCCTGGTAGTATATATTTTCTTTAATTTGTTGAAAATACTTAAGAATCAGGAGAATTTAACATTTTTAAAAATCCAGATTCTCAGTTTCTCTGGAACTATCGGAAGATCAGCAATACTGGACCTGCTTCTCACACAATAGAAGTGGCTCTGAGGGCATGCCACTGCCTGGATTGGACAAGGCAGGAGCTTTCTGCCTTTCCACCATCTCCATATGACCCATGGCATTCATGCATGTTAATGGCCTGGTCCTTGCAAATATTTGACACAACACTTGCCCTGAAGTTACAGATTCTGAATAACAGAGAAACAAGGCCAAATGTGGAATAAGAAATAGCTACAACAGTCATCAGCCCACTGGGTGTCCACAGCCCAGAGGTACCCTGCATTCAGACAGCCAGCAAGTCCTGCTGATTCTACCTGCACAGTGTCTACAGCTGATGCCTCTGCTGCCCTAACTCAGGCCCTCCCCATTGCTTACCTAGGCTGTGGCCAGGGCCTCCTGGACAGTTTCCCTGCCTGGTTCCCCTCCCTCTACTCAGTTCTTCCTGCTGCTATCAGAGCCATCTTCCTGAAGAACAGCTTTGAGCTTGAGAGATATTTACTGAGCATCTACTATATGCCACGTACAAGGAATAAAAGTGTATTATAATGTCTCTGCATTCTAGATGTCTACCATCTAGTGGAGAAGACATGCAGTCAATTCTCTCATTTCCTCCTCAAAACAATAGTAAGGCCTTCCACTTGCCTATAAAATAAAACCCTTCCTTCCCAGCATGACCTGTGTCATTCTCCATAAATGGGCCCCAGCTGATCTTGCCTGTCCTGCTCCCCAGCAGGGCTCAATTACACAAGGCTTCCTATTGTCCTCCCGACGTGCCAAAATCTCCCTTTGGAGAGCAATGGAGCTATCAGGTGAGGCTAGGGTAAGAGGCAGGAGCAGGATCATGCAGGTCCTATTAACAAAGCTGGTTTTCATCCTAAGGTCCCGACATGCCATGACCTCCAGCCACCTGTCTCTCTATCTCCCTAAACATACGGAAATGACAGGAGGGCAGATGCCCTGTCTTCCTCTGTCTTGGTGCCCTCCATAGCACCTGCCCCATAGTGGGTACTTAATGAGACAGAGTGGTCTCCAAGGGGTCTGGTTCAGGATGGCAGCATGAACACAACTGCCTGACTTCCTTCAGAGCATTCCAGCTTCTTAATGGCTCCATAGTCAGGACAGGGTTCGAAGCTGATGGTCCCTCACGGGTAGATCCAGTTGCTTCCTATAACCTCCCAGAGTCCCTGCCCACATGTCTGTGAGCCTCAGCTGGGCCTGCATACTTGCTGTCCTCGCTCTCCAGCAGGCTCCGGTAAGTGTTGATCTCACTCTCCAGCCGGGCCCGGACGTCCAGCAGCACCTGGTACTCCTGGTTCTGCCGCTCCAGGTCAGCCCGGATCTCGGCCAGCTGGGCCTCCACGTTGGTGATCATGTACTGCATCTGGGCCAGCTGGGAGCTGTAGCGGGCCTCGCTCTCTGTCAGCGTGTTTTCCAGCGAGTCCCTCTAAGGCAATGGAAGACATAACCATGAGGAAGGGAGCTGTTTACCATGGCCTGCTTCAGAAAGAAGCAAGAAGAGCCAAATCTCCCTTTGATGCTGGGAACGAGCCCTCCCTACATCAGTCACTTTGGAAACAGAAGCCCAGAAAGGTCAAATAACTTATTCAAGGGTAAACAGCTGCTACATGATGGAACCACGGTTTCTACTTGTAAATCTAATTCTAAATCTCTCCTTCCTTCTGCAACCTTTGTCTGGCTTCAGGCTTTAGATCTGAGATTTCCCAAGTACCTCCCTGCTGGCATCATTTAAAACAGTGTTTTCAACCTGGCTGCACATTAGCGCCACATGGAAGCCCTCAAACAAACACCCATGACCGGCCCAGCACAGTGGCTCACACCTATAATCCCAGCACTTTGGGAGGCCAGGGTGGGTGGATCACCTGAGGTCAGGAGTTCGAGACCAGCCTGGCCAACATGGTGAAACCCCGTCTCTACTAAAAATACAAACATTAGCAGGGCATGGTGGTGCATGCCTGTAATCCCAGCTACTTGGGAGGCTGAGACAGGAGAATCACTTGAACCCAGCTGGGGCAGAGGTTGCAGTGAGCTGAGATCATGCCACTGCACTCCAGCCTGGGTAACAGAGTGGGACTCCATCTCAAAAAAAAAAACCCATGATCAGGCCCCACCTCCAGAGACTCTGGTTCAGTTGGTCCAGAGAAGAACCTGGGCATCAGGATGGGTGATATTGAGATCCATAGGTTTGGAAGGGCAGGCTAAGCACAGAACAAGCCTTCTTGTGAAGTTGAGTTTGACAGTGTCCACCTAACCCATGTCTGATTTGAAATACCCCTCTTTGATCTCTGAGCTGGATCTCCGGAGAAACCTCCCTCCAGGAAAAGTCAACAGGATGAGCATCCATGGTGGCCGAAATCTGGGCCTCCTCTTCTTCTTTCCTGGGGACCGGCATCTATGCTCAGTGCCACCTGGGATCCAGAGGGAGGGTGCCCACCCAGCAGCTCTCACCAGGCTGTGCTGGGCCTGCAGCTCGATCTCCAGCGTGTTGACCGTGCGTCTCAGGTCAATGATGTCTGACTGGTAGTTCTGAAGCTGCTCAGAGCTTGTAGCCACCTGCTGGTTAAGCTCCTCCATCTGCAGTGAGGGGAAGGAGAAGGCTGGAGTCCCTTCCTAGGGATATGGAGGAGGCCACCCCCACTGTGAGAGGCTCACCTGCATATTGAACCATTCCTCGACATCCCTGCGGTTGGCCTCCACCATGGTCTCATACTGACACCGCATCTCCTCCAGCACCCTAGTCAGGTCCACCGGGGGTGCGGCATCCACCTCAATGTTAAGGCGGTCCCCAAGCTGGCATCGAAGGGACCCGACTTCCTGAAAAGGCACAAGAGCTCCAGGCAAGTGCGACAATCCTATGATCCCGGCTTACCTCCCCAGGGAGACATGAAAAGATGCAACAAAAGTTACTAAAGATTGAAACATTAGATGACCCCCAAGGACTGCAGTCCACTCGACAGCATCCCAGTGCTCTTCAAACTCCAGCTGAATACCCCTGTGATGGGAACCTCACTGCAACACAACACTTCCTATCACTTTGGCAGAATCCAAGAGCAGCACCCGGGTTTGTTTGATGCATTTGGGCTAAAATGGGAAACCGATCCCCCTAGTATTCCCAGTCACCCTCTGCACCTGTGTTCATCCTGGGAGGAGGGTAGCAGGAGCCTGGCTTGACTAGTTAAAGGCCCGAGTTAGGGCAGCTGTCTCCCAGGCTTGGCTGCCAAAGAGGGAAAGTTGTCACTGAGGCTGCCAGGGTGTGTGATAACTTCTCATTAGTGGCTTCTTGGTGCCATTCCCAGTTCTCTGATTTGAGTGAGATGAGTCAGGCACCTGAGGGTGCTCGGTGAGTATGTGGTGACTGATTGTTACTTTACACTTAAGCCTGGGGAAACCCAGCCAAGATTCAGAGACACTTGTCCATTCAAATCCCAAGTCAAGAGGTTGAGAGTCAACCAGGGAGGAGGAAAAAAACCACCATGGCTCAGGTGGGCTTGGCAGCACACAGGTGCCCAAAGCAGAGGGCTTCCCTCTGCGAAACTTCAGGAGATAGGAAAAATTAGAAAGTAAAGGGTTTGCCTATGGCTTCAACTTGAGCATTTTATATACAAACAGAAGAGAGGACAAAATAAGGATGGGGGCAAAAGGAGGAGACCACTGCAGCTCTACTCCCTCTCCGAAAAGATAAGACTGCTTCTGAGAGTTTAGCCGGGCAGAGATGGACAGGCCATTCAACGTGAGATCTGGAACATAACTCACCCTGGCACCACTGCACCACTCTACCTCTGCTGTGTGGCTCTCGAGAGAAAACAAATTCAGTCGCCACTAGTGAGTGCTTGGCAGTCACACTAGCCCAGGAAATGCAGAAGGGAAGGGGGCTACATTTCTGAGCATTGACCAAGTGGCAGGTGTTTCATACCCATGCCTTGGGGATTTCCACGATGGATATCCTATCCATTAAATCCTCACAATAACCCTGCGTGAGAGTGTTGTCCCTGTTTTACAGATGAGGAGGCTCAGGAAGATTCCATAAATTGGGCAAAGTCACTGAAACAACATGTGGCAGGCTTGGGAATTTCAACCCACGCCTATCCAACCCCATACCCCACGTTCTTCCCCCTCTGCTTCCTGGGGCCACTTCAGCGGGACTTCCAGTCTTACCTCCTCATGGTTCTTTTTGAGGCACATCAGCTCCTCCTTCAGGGACTCCACCTGGGCCTCCAGGTCAGCCTTGCACAGAGTGAGATCATCCAGGATCCTGCGCAGGCCATTGATGTCGGCCTCCACTAGCTGCCGCATGGCCAGCTCCGCCTCATATCTGCACAAAGACAGGGTCAGCAACCGAGGGTGGAACTGAATGCAGAACTCAGGAAGGCCTTAAACTGCTGGCACTTTCCAACCCTCCGTGAAACTAATGGAAAGCTGCCCCAGAGCCTATGAGGACAGGACCTCCCCCGCTCCAAGCCCCTGGCCAAACTCACTTTGCCCTGAAGTCATCAGCAGCCAGTTTGGCGTTATCAATGTTCACGACCATCCTGGCGTTCTCTGCCTTGGTACACAGAATCTGTAGGCCAAGGCACATGGAAAGGGTTGGTTCAGGATGAGAAGAAGGAAAAAGAACCCAAATGAAGAGAAGACAGCAGCAAAGGTAGGATCCAGCAGCCCTGCAGCCATCCCTGCAGAAGTTCCTCTTCCCTGGAACTCTGGGAGATATTTAGTGAATTGCTAGTCCTAGAAGAACTTGAGATGTATTTTTTAAGAACCTGGAGCTTCATAAATTCAAATTCCCTATTTTGGAGCAATGTGGAAGGAAAGAATCTCATGTCTGAAGTCACTCATGTGACAGTCAGAAGGGTCTTTGACATTTACTGAAAACTCCCTGTGGACCAGGGGCTGTTCCAAGCAGTTGACCTGCATCATCTCGTCGAATCCTTTTGACAACCCCATTAGATAACGACCATTATTATGCCTGTTTTACAGATGAGAAAACTGAGGCCTGTGGAAGGGATGGGACCTCCCAAAGTCATGCAGTGAGGCAATGGTAGAACCAAGACTAGATCCCAGATCTCTCCATATGAAAGCCTCTGGCTGAGTGCTCAAATTATAAAATAACCGTATGCCCTAGAGAGGTTTCTTTGTCTTGAACATAGCTTAATAAGCTAACAAGATTCCAAGCTGGAATACCAACTAGTCCAGATCCCTTCCCAGAGAGCCTGTTCACCTCACCGCTGCCCTTACCTTCTGCTGGAGCTCCTCAATGGTCCTGAAATGAGACTGGTAGTCAGGAGTCATGGTGAGCACCTGGGAGTGAGAGGCCTCTTGGATCCTGCTCTCCAGCTCTGCGTTCTCCTGCTCCAGCTGCCGCACCCTGGTCAGGTAGCTGGCCAGGCGCTCATTCAGGAACTGCAAGGTTTCCTTCTCATTGCCGTTGAAAGCCCCTTCGCGGTACCAGCTGCCGGGGCCCGTGGAGCTGGAGATGCCACTGGCTGCCAGGCGGGAACTGGATAGATAGGTTTTGGAGAGGCAGCTGGCTGGCCGGAAGGTGGTGGGCATGCAGACAGAAGGCAGGCATGCCATGGGCTGGCAGACATAACCCAGGCACAGCTCAGGCCGGCAGTTCACGCTGCTAGAACAGATCGAGGCAGGCCGGGGGCAGCTCTTGAGAGAGGCTTGCAAGTTGTTGGTGACACAGCAGGCGGATGTCATGTTGGGGAGGCCCGTTCTCCTCAGCCACAGCTGCCTGGATGTCTACAGATCCCCATGCCGCCGGGCCATTTTATGCCCTTGCAGTGAGGGGGCTCATGATAGAAATTCATCATTGGGTGGTGTTGATGTTTACACCCAGCGCCAGAGGAAGCTGCTAATTAATTTATAATTTGGTTTCCAATAAGGAGTTCCTTTCCTCATAAAAGAGGCCAAACTTATCATTTGGCTAAAGCAGAAATCTGGGTTCCTGTCATTGATCACCATGAGAGAGCTTCAGGACACATCTTCAAAGGGTCAGCTGCATGCCTGGGCCCTCATTAATAGGGCGGGCCCCCCAGAAGACCGCCACAACCCAGCCTGTGCCTCCATTGGCTTTGCCCACTGCACCCCCGCCTGCTCGAGCCCTGAGAAGCCTGCAGGTCTGTGCAGCAGTGGCTGCCTCTTTTAATGAAAGCGTTCCCCATGGGAAGAGACCTGGTTATTTAACAAGGAGATTTGTGGGTGGTAGAAACTGCTCCGATACCGGCAGCAGCATAAATCCAGCAGAAAGGAACAGGAACCTCAGAGGCTTCCTAACAGGCATCATCTTCCTGCCAAGGGGAAGAAAATAATATCAGTAGGGAGAGAATGAACTCAAGACATAGGCAGCATCACTTCTCAGCCTTTTGGCTAAGATCAAGTGTGGTATCTGTTCTTATCATTTTAATATCTGATACGTCCTCTATCCGAGGACAGCATATTAAATGGATTTTTGGAGCAGGGAGATGGAATAGGAGCTTGCGCTGTTCACTCTACACATTGACCTGGTATTGCAGTACCTCCAGGAATGCTGCACCCCTTCAAAAGGCAAAAAAAAAAAAAAAAAAAATCCAAACAGAAGACTAAGAATCAGGTACATCTTTCCAGTTGGACCCTTCCTCTTGGAAAAGCCCATATCATGAACATCTCCAGGTGGCAGCTGCTCTATCTTGACCCCCTCTGGACCATCCACTCAATTATCACTGCACCTTATACACAGTTGTCAAGTGCTCAATAATTGTTTGTTGAACAAACCGAGATAGAATAGTTGCAACAGGTTCTACTTTTACTTTCTGTTGTGGTGGATGGGGAAGGCTCACTTCAGGATCTCAGACCATGGAAGCAGTATGAATCTGCTCCCTTGGGAAAGGACGTTCTGTAGCCCTGGAATGAGCTAAGCCAGGAGACAGGGAGCAGATGTGCCCAACTATAGAAGCCTTGGGCATTCACTTAAGAAGGCAACGTGCTAGAGCAGTGGTTTTCAGTCCTGGCTGCAAAAGCTGTGAGCTTCACATTTAGTATGTGTGTGCTATATAGCCACTTTTTTATTCAGTAATCTTCCTGATATAATTTCGGGGTATAAGTACTTGCCTTATGTTTCACATATTCCCAGAAATGTCAGTACAAGAACGGGAAAGGGAAAATGCCACCCAGCCCATTCATTACATAAGAAAAGGAGAGCATAGAGATGCTGCCTTTGACTTGCCATGTGGCCTTGGGAAAGTCATTTTGTCTCTCCAGACCTCAGTTTCCTCATGCCAATTGAAAGGTCAGATTGAATACTCTCACAATTTGATTCTCTGTGACAACTATAAATTCCAGTACCTTGTCTGGATTACCTGTTTAGAGAAGATTATAGCATGAGATGGAAGGAAGTGTGATTGCAATACCAACTACAAGGGATGAGACTCATCAGGCCACCCTTCAGAATCGTAGCCAGCACTTATAGAATACCAGGTATGGTGCTGAGTGCTTGGCATTAATTTGCCCATTTAATCCTCTCACCCAAAAACTATAATTATTATAATAAGGTGTTATCAGTGGTTCTCAAAGTGTAGTTCATAGACCAGCAGCATCAATCTGACTCAGGAACATGTTAGAAATGCGAGTTTTCACCCTAGAAGAAAGCCTAGGCAATACCATTCAAGACATAGGCATGGCAAAGATTTCATGAATAAAACACCAAAAGCAATTGCAACAAAAACTGAAGTTGGCAAATGGGATCTAATTAAACTAAAGAGCTTCTGCACAACAAAAGAAACTACTATCAGAGTCAGCAGGCAACCTACCGAATTGGAGAAAATTTTTGCAATCTACCCATCTGACAAAGGTCTAATATCCAGAATCTGCAAGGAGCTTAAACAAATTTACAAGAAAAGAACAAACAACCCCATCAAAAAGTGGGCAAAGGATATGAACAGGCACTTCTCAAAAGAAGACATTTATGTTACCAACAAACATATGAAAGAAAGCTCATCATAACTGGTCATTAGAGAAATGCAAATCAAAACCACAATGAGATACCATATCATGCCAGTTAGAATGGTGATCATTAAGAAGTCTGGTAATAACAGATGCTGACGAGGCTGTGGAGAAATAGGAAAACTTTTACACTGTTGGTGGGAGTGTAAATTAGTTCAACCACTGTGGAAGACAGCATGATGATTCCTCAGTAATCTAAAACCAGAAATACCATTTGACCCAGCAATTCAATTACTGGGTATATACCCAAAGGATTATGAATATTTCTACTATAAAGACACATGCACACACATGTTTATTGCAGCACTATTCATAATAGCAAAGACTTGGAACCAACCCAAATTCCCATCAATGATAGACTGGATAAAGAAAATGTGGCACATATACACCATGAAATACTGTGCAGCCATGAAAAAGAATGAGTTCATGTCCTTTGCAGGGACATGGATGAAGCTGGAAACCATCATTCTCAGCAAACTAACACAGGAACAGAAAACCAAATACCACATGTTCTCATTCATAAGTGGGAGTTGAACAATGAGAACACATGGACACAGGGAGGGGAACATCACACACCAGGGCCTGGCAGGGGATGGGGTGCAAGGGGAGGGAAAGCACTAGGACAAATACCTAATGCATGCGGGGCTTAAAACCTAGATGATGAGTTGATGGGTGCAGCAAACCACCATGGCACATGTATACCTATGCAACAAACCTGCACATTCTGCAAATGTATCCCAGAACTTAAAGTAAAATTAAAAAAAAAAAAAAAAGAAATGCAGTTTTTCAGGCTTATCCCAGACAGGCTGAATCAGAAACTCTGAGGCTGGGGCTAAGGTGCAGCAATCTGTGTTTAGCATGTCCTCCTGGTGGTTTGGAGACCCACTGAGATAGAGGAAGATACAGGCATACCTCAGAGATAGTGCAGGTTCAGTTCTAGACCACAAGAATAAAGCAAATGTCACCATAAAGTGAGTCACACAAACTTTTTGGTTTTTCTGTGCATATAAACATTATATTTACACTATACTATAGTCTATTAAGGGTATAATAGCATTATGTCTAAAAACAATGTATATAACTTAATTTAAAAATACTTTATTGCTAAAAATGCAAATGATCATCTGAGCCTTCAGCAAGTTATAATCTTTTTGCTGGTGGAAGGTCTTGCCTCAATGTTGATGGCTGAGGACTGATCAGGGTGGTGATTGCTGGAAGTTAAGATGGCTGTGGCAATTTCTTAAAATAAGACGTCAGTGAAGTTTGCTGTATCAATTGACTCTTCCTTTCACGAAAGATTTCCCTGTAGCATGTGATGCTGTTTGATAGCATTTTAACAGTAGAACTTCTTTCAAAACTGGGGTCAGTCCTCTCAAACCCTGCCACTACCTTATTAACTAAATTGATGTAGTATTCCAAATCCTTTATTGCCATTTCAGTGATGTTCACAGTATCTTCACCAGGAGTAGTTTCCATCTCAAGAAACCACTTTCTTTGTTCATGAAACAGAAGCAACTCCTCATCCGTTCGTTTTGTCGTAACATGGCAGCAATTCAGTCACATCTTCAGGCTCCAATTCTAATTTCAATTCTCTTGCTGTTTCCAACACATCTATAGTTACTTCCTCTGCTGAAGCCCCTCAAGATCATCCCTAAGGGTTGGAATCAACTGCTTCCAAACTCCTGTTAATGTCAATATTTTTACCTCCTCCCCTGAATCACAAATATTGACATTTAGAATACTGAATTCTCTTCAGAAGGTTTTCAATTTACTTTGCCCAGATCCATCAGAGGAATCACTCTCTATGGCAGCTATAGCCTTATGAAATATATTTCTTAGGTAATAAGACTTGAAAGTCAAAATTACTTTTTGATCCATGGGCTGTAGAATGGATGTTGTGTTGGCAAGCACAAAAACATTAATCTCCTTGGACAGCTCCATCAGGGCTCTTGGGTGATCAAATGCATTGTCAATGAGCAGTAATATTTTGAAAGAAATCTTTTATTCTAAGCAGTAGGTCTCAACAGTGGGCTTAAAGTATTCAAGAAACCATGTTATAAACAGATGCACTGTCATCCAGGCTTTGTCATTCCATTTGTAGTGAACAGGCAGAATAGATTTAGCATCATTCTTAAGTGCCCTAGGGTATTCAGAGTGATAAATGAGCATTGACTTCCCACTTGAAGTCATCAACTGCATTAGCTCCTAGCAAAAGAGTCAGCCTATCCTTTGAAGGCAGACTCCTCCTGTCTAGCTATGAAAGCTGCCTCCTCACTAAACTTCATCATTTCTAGCTTTTTGTTTAAAAGGAGAGACCTGCACCTTTTTCTTTCACTTGAACTTTTAGAAGCCATGGTAGGGTTATCAATTGGCCAATTTCAGTATTGCTGTGTCTCAGAAAATAGGTAGACCCAAAATAGGGAGAGAGATGGGGGAATGGCCAGTTGGTGGAGCCATCGGAACACAGGCAACATTTATCAATTAAGTTCCCCATCTTATCTGGGCATGGTTTGGGGTTTCCCAGAACAATTACAACAGTAACATCAAAGATTACTCATCGCAGATCACCATAATACATATGATAATGGAAAAAGTTTGACCAGCCACGGAAGCTCACACCTGTATTCCCAGCACTTTGGAAGGCTGAGGCAGGTGGATCACTTGAGGTCAGGAGTTTGAGACCAGCCTGGCCAACATGATGAAACCCCATCTCTACTAAAATTACAAAAATTAGCCAGGTGTCTTGTGCCTGTAATCCCAGTTACTTGGGAGGTTGAGGCACAAGAATCGCTTGAACCCAGGAGGCAGAGGTTGCAGTAAGCCGAGATCGGACCATTGCACTCCAGCCTGGGCAGACAGAGCGAGACTGTGTCTCAAAAAAAAGAAAAAAGAAAAAAAAAATTTGTATTGTGATAATTACCAAAATGTGACACAGAGACACATAAGCACATGCTGTTGGAAAAATTAGCACCGACAGACTTGCTGGAAGCAGGATTGCCACAAAACTTTAATTTGTTTAAAAAAACAAAATATCTGGGAAGTACAATAAATTGAAACTCAATAAATCAAAGTGTGCCTGCATATATTTTAACAGCTGTCACCAGAATTCATCTTGCAGGAAAAAAATAACTGTCTTTACTTAGAAAACTACATTAAGAAGATCTTGGGTTAAAAGGTAGGACCCCAATGCCTTGATTTGGCTGGTAAGACATCACAGGGAGAAAGGAGAGAAGGATTTGAAGTTCATAGGACAATCCTGGAAGGAAGGAATGAGGAGGAGAGAGACAGGAGCCAAGAGCAGGGGCTCCAGGATGAGGATTAGAGGTTGTCACTGTGAGGTGAGGTCCCAAATGTCCGCATGAGCAGCATTTTCTGTTGTGAAGGAAGGACTGGGTTTCATATAACAGTGGAATGATAAAGGTAGTAGCAGCAGCATGCAAAGTCACAGAAGACCACAGTTCCAGGCAATATGCCAGATTTGGGGTGTGTCGTGCAGACAGAGAAGTAGGGTCTGGGAAAGGTAGCCACAGAGAAAGTGGGGCACTGTCAGTTCTCAGACCCAGATCTGGCTGATTCGAAGACTTTCCACCGTACCCCAACCTCTCTGGGGACAGAGCAAACTATCAGGAAAACAGGTTTAGGAAGAGAAGAGAAAGGGATGCAAATAATCCAGGAGGAAGGGCCTGTTTGAACAAAAGCAGATAGGATATGTGTCACAGCCTGGCCCAGCACTATCTCCCTCCATTCATTCCGCTGCAGAAAACCAGAGGCTCTTTCTTTGGGGGAAAAAAAAAAAACTCCAGAGAAAAGACTTACAGAAACTGAACTGAGGTGGTTGTACCATGCAAAAAGCCAGTTTGCCAACCTGCCCATTCACATAGCACCTTCTATCAGCTTTTTAGTGTCTCGTCATAAAATATAAACAAAAGGATGACCAGATACTTGAAGGAAGTTTCCGATATTAAAGACAAAGTAAAACAAGCAAACAAAGCAGTAAACGAAGAAATTGAAGAAAACAGAAACAATGCAGAATCCAAAACTATATATATTTTTTTGTTTGTTTGTTTTAAATAACCTCAGAGTGGGAGAGATGTATATCCATATAGCAGTTCTAGCTTTGAAACAAGAACTAAATGTTATAAAACAGGAACAAACAGAGAAGAAAAAAAATGACTTTTTGGGAAAAAAATATAACAAATTTAAAATTTAGTTCAAAAATTTGAAATTGAAAGAGAGATAAATGGCAGAACTGAGAAAGTCAAAAGCACAATAGGGGCCAGACCTGGTGGTGCTAGGGTCTATGTCAGAGCTGCCCTGAGCCCCATGCACTCCCAACTGTGTTGCCAAAAGGTCCTCCACCAGACAAATGACCTCTCAACCCTGGCTGCATGTTCACATCACCCAGAGAGCTTTCAAAAATCCCAGTACCAAGTCATGTCCCAGACCAACTAGAGCAGAATTTCTGGGACTCAGAGCAGACATTGGTATTTTTTAAAGCCCTCCAGGTCATTCCAATGTACAGGTAAGGTTGAGAACTTGTGGTTGAATGGAAACAGCGTTATAATTAAAAGCACAAGCAAATGAAGTAAATAATAATTAGAAGTAGGATTACACATGATTTAGTTGGCTACATCTTGGAGGAAGCTAGGATGGGTTTGGAAAGGTTGTGTGCCACAGAGAACGCCATAAAGAACAGCGTGGCCTACACACAGCAGAGTTAACTGGAGCCCATGTGCTCCAGACAACATCCACATGCTGCTGGCCGTAAGGCTCCCCGCTGACTTAGAGTTGGAATTAGATAATGAAGCACGTAACTGCGTATTCACTTTAGCTGGCTTGGTTTACTGGGAAGGACATGTCAGAAATGAAACCCTGGCCAGGGAAATGTGGATGCCCGGCCTCGCAGCAATCCAGCCGTCCAGCTGGAAGAGAGAGTCGGTAGTGATGACCCATCTTCAAATGCCCTGCATGTGCTGGGCAAAACATTCTCAGTCTCACTTCACAGCATCAGTGTCATGTTCTCTATTTTACTGAGGCTCAGAAAGGGACAATGACCTGCTAAAACTCCCACATGTAGTTAGTGGTGGGTGGGGATTTGAACCCAGGTCCATCTGACTCCACATTCAGAGCCCACGTTTGTTGCACTAATGTCGAGATCCCCTTCAGCCGGTCTCCTGACACCACTGAGATGGAAAAGAAAAAAAGTAGCAAGTGAGCATCCATCTTGTCCCATCTCAAGGCCCCCCTCCTACACAGACCAGTCCTCCCCTGGTAGCTAACACACCTCCTGGCACAGGGGGATGCTTTGTAAGGGTTTGTTGAATTAAGTGAATGATCCTGAGGTGACCACCCCTTTCAGGTGCCTAAGCCTCACCAAAATTAGCCAAGGAATTCCAAAAAGACCAACATGGATGTGGTGCCAGATGCCAGGAGCAAGGTGGGGCTGGGAGCAACCAAAGGCCCGGGCCCTCTTTGCAGGAGGCTAGAAAGGAGAGGATTCTGTGTTCAAATCAGAATGAACTATACCAGATGTCCTTAAGGGACTAGGGTCTCCGGTTTGCCTTGGTCAACATCTTCCAGCCACCTGCTCTCCCTTTGGACATGCTACAGCTCTCTTAACATCACTGAAGCTCCTTAGCAGGTACTCTCAGCATCTTATGAGGAGCACATGCCAACTGGGAACACACATCTTCATTTTTAGTTTAGAAACTTTGGTCTTGGCCCTTCTCCCTTTCCCGCTGGGATTAATGGAACTTGCTATTTGCCTTGCCTGTTTGGGGACGACATTCTGGACGCAGATGGCAGCCTTTGGGTCAAGCTGCTGGGAGCTCTCACACCCATCTGAGGAGGGCCCGTTGTACACCTCGCCAGATGCCAAGAGCACAGGAGCACATGCATGAGCCTCCTAAGGACAAGAGCCTTAGCATTCAGGATGGAAGCCCTGAAGGTGAGTGCACTCTCCGTCTCCTGCTTATGATGGGCTGTGGGTTATTAAGGGGGTTGCTGAACTTGGAGGGCTGCATGAAAGGGCTGCAATGGAAGGGGGCTGATGTAAATGCACCCCTAAAAGTACCCTGGGAGGGAGACACCCTGTCACCGGTCTTACAGGGACCACAGACAAGAGGCTGATAAAGTAGCCTAAAACCCTCCCCGTTAAGCTGATCTCAGTTTCCATCTCAGTTCTGTCCATCCCACTCTGGGATCCCCAGGTGACCACGTATACTAAGAGGGATTACGGAGAGTCTGGAAACACCTGGCACCACACTGGAATTTTGGAGAAAGGTCTTCATCGGGGAAGCCAAGCAAAAGCTCTCACTGCAGGCCTCTACCCACCCCAAACAGGTGCACGGTGACCCTGTCATCCAAAGGGTCATACTTGGTCACACCTCTCCCATGAGTCTGCCCAACAGTCACCCCCTGAACACAGCAGAGACAAAAGCCAACAACACCAGAATGGTGCAAGTTAGGCATCAGGGGTCTGAGCAAATGCACTTTATTGTTCTGCCAACAAAAGCCCTCTACTGCATTTCAGAATCCACTGTAACAGCACCCAGAAGGAAAACCTGACCCAGGAGGCAGCCTGAGAACAGTGACACCATTGAAATGATGAGGAGTTGAGACCTTTGGGGGCAGCCAGCCTTTGTGACAGGCTCTGAGAAACTAAGGCATGTATTTGCAGTGAGCCTTTTCAGGGCCAGACCCTGGGCCTGGGCTCTGCCTGAAGAGAGGGGATTTGGGGCTACAAGGGTTAAGGTTGAGTAGAGGCCAAGTTCAAGCCCTAGAGACGATGGCCATGGCCTTCTGGGTCACCCACTCTCAGAACCGGCCCCCTGGGCAGGGCACACAAATGGGGCGGGGGCTGCAGGTTAGGCGGGCTGCACTAGGACCGCAGGAGGCTGCAGGAAGACAGGGAAGGCATGACTTGGAGGGTGAGTAGTCAGGTGCACATGAGTTACAAGGGAGCCTAGAAAAAAGAAAACAGTCAGATTACTATGATTTTCCAGTTGCTGTTTGCAGTAACTCAACATAGATCCTAGACTATGCAAACTGGGAAGCACCCTAAAAATCACCTGATCCTGCCCCCTCGTTTTACCAAAAGGGAAACAGGCCCTGAGAGGAAAGGGGGCTTGCTGGAGTCACGTGATGAATTTGCAGGAAGACCAGAACTAAGAGACCAGGATTCCAGACTCCGGATGCCAGGCTCTTTCTAGGCACCATGCTGTCTTCCCAGAACTTGATAGGTTGCAGTGAGAAGACCAGAGCACATGCAGTGATACTCACTTGCTGTCCTCACTCTCCAGCAGGCCCCGGTATGTGTTGATCTCACACTCTAGCCGGGCCCGGACGTCCAGCAGCACCTGGTACTCCTGGTTCTGCCGCTCCAGGTCAGCCCGGATCTCGGCCAGCTGGGTCTCCACGTTGGTAATCATGCACTGCATCTGGGCCAGTTGGGAGGTGTAGCGGGCCTCTGTCTCTGCCAGGGTGGATTCCAAAGCATCTCTCTATGAGGGCAAGGGTTGTGTAGGGAGGAAAAAGGCTAGAAGTCAGAGAATGAGCAAGGAGGATTCATCCGGGTCTCAGTGAGGCCTCAGAATCCAAGAATGGAAGCTCGGAGAATCAGGGTGTGAGCTAGGATGAACCACAATCAGACATCTCACTTGAGATGAGCTAATTAGCACCTGTGGCTTCTTTGATCTAGAGAGCATCTCCCTGTTAGTGTCATCTCTGAGTAACTGATAATTACTCAGAAGATGTATCTGCTTATACAAATATGGGACCTACTGCCTGGACATGTCAGTTGCTACAGGTCTCTTGTCTTTTACCACTGGGGGATTCATGATTGGGGCTGGTCCCTCATTCCCTCTTTTCTGCATGGAGAACCCCTGGTGCTCAAGAACATGGACCCCTGGAGCCTGCCTGTGTGGTCAAAGCATGGAAGCTGGGAAGCTTGTGTTCTCCCCGGCTTGGTCCAGAGGCAACTCCACCCTGCCTTGGGACTCACCATGCTGTGCTGGGCCTGCAGCTCAATCTCTAGGGTGTTGACTGTCCGTCTCAGCTCGATGATCTCTGCCTGGCAGGACTGCACCTGCTCTGAGCTGGAAACCACCTGCTGGTTCAGCTCCTCAGTCTGAAACATACATACACAGGACCTGGTCAGCAACACTGGGAACTTGGCTTCAGAGAGCTACAGAGGCCAGTTAGAATCATGAGCCAAGAAGGACCTTTGCAGTCCCCTAGTCCCACTCATTTATTTTATACTGGAGGATATTGCTGCTCAGAGGACAGCAACCTGCCCAAGTGGCACAACAAGGTCAAAACAGAGATGAGACTCAAAGTTAGGTTTCTTGATTCAGAGCCCCAGGGTCACCTCTGTGTGAGCCACCATGTACCCCTGTTGCACAGACTGTTTTTACCTACCTGGGTGTCAAACCAGTCTTCAGCATCCCGGCGGTTATTCTCCACCAGGGTTTCATACTGGCACCTCATCTCATCCAGAACTCGGTTCAGGTCAACAGGTGGGGCAGCGTCCACCTCAACATTGAGCCGGTCACCAAGCTGGCAGCGCAGTGAGTTCACTTCCTATGGCACAGACCAGGGTCAGTACTAATTCCCAGAGGGCTGCCTCCCAGGTTCACCTCCTTCTCATGTTCACCTCCTCCCCATGTTCACCTCTCCCCCATGCTCACCTCCTCCCCTATGTTTACCTCCTCCCCATGCTCACCTGTTCCCCATGTTTACCTCTCCCCCATGCTCACCTCCCCCCCATGCTCACCTCCTCCCCATGCTCACCTCCTCCCCATGCTCACCTCCTCCCCATGCTCACCTGCTTCCCCATGCTCACCCATTCCCCATGCTCACCTGCTCCCCATGTTCATCTCCTCTCCATGTTCACCTCTCCTCCATGCTCACCTCCTCAACATGCCCACCTGCTCCCCATGCTCACCTCCTCCTCCCCATGCACACCTGCTCTCTCACATTCACCTCCCCCCCATGCACACCTCCACCTCCGCATGCTCACCTCCTCCCCATGCTCACCTCCTCCCTCATGCTCACCTCTTCCTCCCCATGCACACCTGCTCCCTCATGTTCACCTCCCCCCATTCTCACCTCCCCCCCATGCTCACCTCCTCCCCATGTTCACCTCCTCCCCCAGGCTCACCTGCTCCCCCATGCTTATCTCCTCCCACATGCTCACCTCCTCATGGTTCTTTTTCAGGCAGAGCAGCTCCTCCTTCAGGGACTCTACCTGGGCCTCCAGGTCAGACTTGCACAGGGTCAGGTCATCCAGGATCCTGCGCAGTCCGTTGATGTCCGACTCCACCAGCTGCCGCAGGGACACCTCCGTCTCATACCTACAGGCATAGAACAGGGCACCTGCATCTGCATTTCCTTTTTCCATCTAAATCAGGCCTGCCCTCAGACTGGCCAGGTGCTGTGAGTCTTGCTTTTATGCCTCAGTGACAGAGTACAGCCAAAACCCTGAGCCCAGGCATCACCTGTGTCCAGTTCTAGCGGCCCCCAACCACAGGACAAGCAGGACAACTCACTTGGTCCTGAAGTCATCTGCGGCCAATTTGGCATTGTCAATCTCCACCACCAGCCTGGCATTCTCAGCCTTGCTGCACAGGGTCTGGGGATATAAAGAAGTTATTTCATTGCAAGAAAGGACATTCCATTTGTTGGAGCTCCCTAAGGCTGACAAGGGCTGCCTCTGGAGAGAGGAAGTCACCCATCCTCCACCTCTGCTAGTCCATGGGTATTGGAGGGTTGTGGGCAGCCTCTAGGGATCAACTATGGAAAGTCCAGGGTTTCTTCCAATGCAGTGTGTCTGTGACCTGTGACCCAGGTTAGATAGCTGCATGAAAATGCAACAGGAAAGGCCTGGCATGATGAACCGAAGCTTCTTCCTATCTCCCTGTCACCCAGACCTACTGGGGGCCCAGGGCAGTTCATTGCCAACAATGTATTCCAGGATTCTGTGGTCATAAATGGTCCCTCACAGGAGCCAGCTGTAACTTTGGGCCAGGCAAGAAGCAGATACAGGCCCTTGGCAAGAAGGAAACTCCTCTGGCAGGCATTTTCATCCCTGAGTCACTTATGGGAAGCCTGAACTGCACTAAATACATCAAACCCAATCTCCTGACTTTAAATAAAAGAGGAAATGAAGACTCAGAGGGGTGGGCAATAGTACCAAAGGTCACAAAGTTCATTCATAGACCTGATGTTCAAGCTCTGGCTCCAGTAACTGCCATCTGGGTCACTTACCCAGCCTGAACCTCAGTGTTCTCATCTGTATAATGGGCTAATGATACCTCCCTCAAAAGGTTATTGGGAGGAGCAAATGAAACCACAGAGGTGAACATGCTTGGTGACTTCCAACATGCCCTGTGGGAACAGAACTATCAATGAATACTGGTGACACCAAGTTCCTGGGAATCCAAAGCCACTCTGAACCTCTTACCTTCTTCTGGAGTTCCTCAATGGTCCGGAAGTAGGACTGGTAGTCGGGGCACATGTAGGGGACCTGCTGCTCACACCACTCACGGATACGGCTCTCCAGGCTGGCATTCTCCTGCTCCAGCTGACGCACCTTCTCCAGGTAGCTGGCCAAGCGGTCGTTCAGGGATTGCATGGTCTCCTTCTCATTGCCAGTGAGGATGCCCTCCCCAAACCAGCCCCCACCCACGCTGTAGCTGGTAGTGAAGCCTCCGGCGGGGAGGCAGAGAGTAGGGAGGCAACTGGTAGCCCTGTAGCTGCTTCTGCCCACACCCACTGAGCAGGCAGAGAAACTTCTGGCCCCACAGGAGAGACTCGGGAGCTTGCAAGAGCTGCTGGAGTACATTGCAGACACATGAGTGGAGCCCCCACTGGCCCCTCCTGGGCTCTTGAGAGACCCAGAAGAGAAGCCCACCTTGAGGCATTTGGAAGCCATGGCCCCTGCAACTCAGATGCAATTGATAGGTCTCTGAGACCAGACACCCCAAAGCAGAGAAGCAGCTCCTTACCCCAGAT
Organism: Trachypithecus francoisi; assembly: GCF_009764315.1. Lineage (NCBI taxonomy): Eukaryota > Metazoa > Chordata > Mammalia > Primates > Cercopithecidae > Trachypithecus > Trachypithecus francoisi. Next base: position 18,849,386 of record NW_022681466.1, on the reverse strand, counting down.
TT